>NC_052339.1:34278128-34334194 GCF_016432855.1 Salvelinus namaycush | reverse complement strand
CCACCACTTCCGAGATAATTTTTGGTCCAGCAGAGTACAGAGTACATAGCGAAATCAAAGAAAGGCCCCCCCCACCTATCGTAAATAGTCTATCTATAGCAGGTGCCTCTGGTCCATTACTGAGGCTCCATGTAAGTCATCTATAGCCAGGTGCCTCTGGTCCATTACTGGGCTCCATGTAGTCTATCTATAGCAAGTGCCTCTAGTCCATTACTGGGCTCCATGTAGTCTATCTATAGCCAGGTGCCTCTAGTCCATTACTGGGCTCCATGTAGTCTATCTATAGCCAGGTGCCTCTAGTCCATTACTGGGCTCCATGTAGTCTATCTATAGCCAGGTGCTCTAGTCCATTACTGGGTCATGTAGTCTATCTATAGCCAGATGCCTCTGGTCCATTACTGGGCTCCATGTAGTCTATCTATAGCCAGGTGCCTCTAGTCCATTATGGGCTCCATGTAGTTCATCTATAGCCAGGTGCCTCTAGTCCATTACTGGGCCATGTAGTCTATCTATAGCCAGGTGCCTCTAGTCCTATACTGGGCTCCATGTAGTTATCTATAGCCAGGTGCCTCTAGTCCATTACTGGGCTCCAGTAGTCTATCTATAGCCAGGTGCCTCTAGTCCATTACTGGGCTCCATGTAGTCTATTATAGCCAGGTGCCTCTAGTCCATTACTGGGCTCCATGTAGTCTATCTATAGCCAGGTGCCTCTAGTCCATTACTGGGCTCCATGTAGTCTATCTATAGCCAGGTGCCTCTAGTCCATTACTGGGCTCCATGTAGTCTATCTATAGCCAGGTGCCTCTAGTCCATTACTGGGCTCCATGTAGTCTATCTATAGCCAGGTGCCTCTAGTCCATTACTGGGCTCCATGTAGTCTATCTATAGCCAGGTGCCTCTAGTTCCATTACTGGGCTCCATGTAGTCTATCTTATAGCCAGGTGCTCTAGTCCATTACTGGGCTCCATGTAGTCTATCTATAGCCAGGTGCCTCTAGTCCATTACTGGGCTCCATGTAGTCTATCTATAGCCAGGTGCCTCTAGTCCATTACTGGGCTCCATGTAGTCTATCTATAGCCAGGTGCCTCTAGTCCATTACTGGGCTAGGTATGGGGCTCCATGTAGTCTATCTATAGCCAGGTGCCTCTAGTCCATTACTGGGCTAGTATGGGCTCCATGTAGTCTATCTATAGCCAGATGAGAGTTGGTTCTTAGGCACTAGTTTAGGCTACTTTTATTCCGGAAAAAAAAAACAATTTTTAACAGCGGATAATAATAAAAAAAAAGACTAATTACATTTGTTGTCACTCATCTAATAAAGCCTAATATTGCGCCGAGCTATTTTACAAACATTTGAATGCTGAAGGGAACGTGCAGATGTGCCAGATCACGAATAGGCCTACCACTCAGTGGTCTCAAGTCTGACTAGGCCATTGATGTTGCCTGGGGTTGTTCGGGCCGGCTAAATAACTTTTAAATCAATGACTGTCAACGCAACGACATGCTCAGTTAGACACTGAAGGAGAGGAAGCAGTGGTCACAAAAGACGATAGGTATTTTCTGACGTCATACGGAACAAAACTAAAATTGTAAAACCGACATCTTAACGTTTAAAATCGATTTTCTGACCGGTGCATAACATTTGAACAGGGGACCGATGCATTGTGGTGAATCGTTACATCCCTTACACACACCAGGAAGAGGGTTGGAGTTAAAACCTACAGGACAGTAGCTCTCCGTTCCGGAACCTTCCGTCCTAAATCCCATTCTGATTCTGATTGGGTGGCCCCTGTTCCACCATGTGCACAGCAACACGCCAGCCTGCAGCCTGCAAGGTGATAACTAGAGGGGTGTATTTGCATTCTGACCAACACCTTATCACTCTAATCATTGGTAGGATTTCCCCTGTCGGGTTCATTACCATGGGACTCTCTAACAGAGATATGGAATGGAGAGAGAAGGGGGGGAAAACGGTCTCCAGGCCAGGGGAACAGGGGAAGTCCTAGTGATGCTAAAGGAGAGGAGTAACAGGTGATAAGGTCAGGATGCAAATACAAATCAAACTTTATTAGTCACATGCGCCGATTACAACATGTGTAGACCTTACCGTGAAATGCTTACTTAACAAGGCCTGCTGGCATTTCACAGTAAGCACTACAGACGTAAACACACGCACAACACCCATGGCTGGCCCAGGAGCCACAAGCATTTCGCCCACACCCGCAATAACATCTACTAAACACGTGTCTGTGACCAATACAATGTGATTTGATTTGATGTGGGTGCTCATCACTTCCTGTCTGTTATTTGCATGTGTAATAAAGTGTGAAAGCAGGTTGCATTGGGGCTATATATCAATCAGCCCTGACCTTGTCTAGCCATATGACTGTCACATTTAGGAATCAATTACCTCGTCAATGGAGGGGGAGAGATAGGAGCCAATACAACGCCAGGCATTACAATAGACGGCTGGACTGTCAGAGAAATGAAGCAAATATCATGATGATATCTGATCATCTGAATGCCATTTTAATTATCACTGTCTGGGTTTAATGACGAGCTGGAATAGTGTTTCTACAGGTGGGAGGACAGTAGAGGAGAGGAGGGAGGATAGGGGAGGAGGAAGGGAGGAGAGGAGGAAGGGAGGATAGGGGAGGAGGAAGGGAGGAGAGGAGGAAGGGAGGATAGGGGAGGAGGAAGGGAGGAGAGGAAGGGAGGATAGGAGGAAGGGAGGATAGGGGAGGAGAAAGGGAGGAGAGGAGAAAGGGAGGATAGGGGAGGAGGAAGGGAGAGGAGGAGGAAGGGAGGAGAGGAGAAAGGGAGGAATGGAGGAGAAAGGGAGGAAGGGGCAGAGGAGAGGTAAAGATTAGTGATAAGGGGAAAAAATTGATAGTTTCATGTGGGATATTATTTTTGACGATATATCGTATTTGTTTTACAATATTGCAATATTATTTTTGCGTCAGTTGGCTGTACTGGACCAAAACTCCAATATTTTTCCTTCTAGTTTGTTCTCAATTTCTTATAAATAGGGAGTCAATTTGTTTTAGCACTTTCATTTCATTATCGATCAAAACTCGTTTTTCTCATGGCTTTTTCTTGTCCCTCTGCAGCAGACATATGGTGAGCAATATGGTTGGAAGACCAAAAACACATAAAATCACAGTATGGAATCGCAATACATATCTTATTGGTCCCTAAGTATGGTGATATCGTATGATGAGGTCTCTGGCCATTCCCAGGAAATAGGAGGAGAGGAAGGAGGAGAGGGAAAGACAGGAGAAGACGAGGGGAGGAGAGGAAGAGAGGAGAAGAAGAGAAGGGAGGAGAGGAGAGAAGAGAAGAGAGAGAAGAGAAGAGAAGAGAAGAGAAGAGAAGAGAAGAGAATGAGAAGAGAAGAGGAAGAGAAGAGAGAGAAGAGAGGAGAGGAGAGGAGAGGAGAGGAGGGAGGAGGGAGGAGGAGAGGGAGAGGAGAGGAGGGAGGGAGGGAGGAGAGAGAGGAGATGGAGAGGAGAGGAGGAGGAGGAGGAGAGCAGTACCTCTCTGAACAGCCACAGGCTTCAAGAACATGTATCCCCCCCCCCCCCCCCCCCTCTATTTTACTGGCACAGCAAAGAGGGTGTGTCTGTTAGCCTGTCAGTGTGTATATGGGAATACATGTGTCACGGTAACCATATCTGGTAACTGGAAGGAATCTGAGTCAGACACCCTTATATATCTCCTTTCTCCTACTTTCTCCTCCTCCACATCCCCCTTCCTTCCCCCCCTCCCCATCCCAGCCAACCCCCCTCTCCCATCCAGCCACCCCTCTCCACCCAGCCACCCCCCTTCCATCCCAGCCACCCCCCCTCTCCATCCAGCCACCACCCCCTCTCCATACCCAGCCACCCCCCCTCTCCATCCCAAGCCACCCCCCTCTCCATCCCAGCCAACCCCTCTCCATCCCAGCCAACCCCTCTCCACCCAGCCACCCCTCCTCCATCCCAGCCAACCCCCCCTCTCCATCCCAGCCACCCCCCCCATCCAGCCACCCCCCCTCTCCATCCAGCCACCCCCCTCTCCATCCCAGACCAACCCCCCTCTCCATCCCAGCCACCCCCCCTCTCCATCCCAGCCACCCCACTCTCCATCCCAGCCACCCCCCTCTACCATCCCAGCCAACCCCACTCTCCATCCCAGCCAACCCCCCTCCATCCAGCCACCCCCTCCATCCCAGCCACCCCCCTCTCCATCCAGCCAACCCCCCTCTCCATCCACAGCCAACCCCCCTACTCCATCCAGCCACCCCCCCTCATCATCCCAGCCACCCCCCCTCTCCATCCACAGCCAACCCCCCTCTCCATCCCAGCCAACCCCCCTCCTCCATCCCAGCCACCCCCCTCTCCATCCCAGCCACCCCACTCTCCATCCCAGCCACCCCCCCCTCCATCCCCATCACCCCTTCCATCCCAGCCACCACCCCACTCCCATCGCCAACCCCCCTCTCCATCCAGCCAACCCCCCTCTCACCCAGCCAACCCCCCTCTCCATGCCAGCCACCCCCCCTTCATCCCAGCACCCCCCCCCTCTCCATCCCAACCACCCCCCTCTCCATCCCAGCCACCCCTATCCTCTCCAATAACCCCATCTCCCACCTAGAACAAGCTACACACAGTTGTGAGAAGACAATAATGGCTGCGTACCATACTGTATGACTGGAATAGTGTGGGGCGCAGTCTATATAACGAGCTGACTGCGACCATCTATATTACCCAGCATGCCTGGGACAGCAGTGGATTGGAACAGGGTAGGTAGAAGATGCTACGAAACACGGACGGATCTAGGATCAGCTAATGAACACCCTAACCTTAAAGCTACAATATACAACTTTTGTGGGGCGACCCGACCATAATTCACATAGAAATGTGCGTTATAGATCTGTCATTCTCATTGAACGCAAGTCTAAGAAGTGGTAGATCTGTTCTATATGCAATTGCAATCTGTTCTATATGCAATAAACTGAAATTAGGTGAACTATTAGAATTTTAGCAACTAAGAAATGGCGGAGCGATTCCTGCATATTGCACCTTTAAAAAGAGGTGACAATGAGATACTAACCTAGGATCAGTGTCTACCGGTGACTGGATCACGTGACGGTCATGACATATTGTCAGCCGGTGATTGCCATGCAAATATCTGCCCGGTCTCACGGTAATTGACCGTTAGTCAACAATAAACACGTTTAGAAAACCGGGTTCCATGCATAGCCTACAAGCCACTGATGAGACCTTTGGAACATCTATATGTAAAAAAATATATATAGATATATAAAATATAGAATTATAATATAAAAAAAATTGAATAAAGCCACCAATACCTACGTCACAATAAATCCATGATGTGTTTTAGGCAGGTCTAAAGAAACATTATGATATGAAGAAAATGTTGCCTATTTCATAAGAACAGAACAGCATCTGATCTGGCTATGCTATATGGCTGTGGGCTACACGAGTTAATTTGACAGGCAAAATCTGCTTATTTTATATTATTTTATAGTAAGAACAACACAATTGAACATAGCTGAATAAAATACAAAAAGGATATTTTTCCAGAACAATTTCCGAGGGAACATGTGGCTTGCTTTGTTTCTTGTGCAGGCTACACACACTTCATCAGTCTCTCATTCATAATTTGACAAGCACTTGATAATATTCTCACCCGTCAGACTATTTTCCATTTAATCTGGTCTTTACTAACAGTATATGTGTGGAATTACATTGAAAAATATATATAAACGCAACATGCAACAATTTCAAAGATTTTACTGAGTTACAGTTCATATAATGAAATCAGTCAATTGAAATAAATTCATTAGGTCCTAATCTATGGATTTCACATGACTGGGAATACAAATATACATCTGTTGGTCACAGATACAGTGCTGTTATCCACTCCCAAGTGGAGCCTGAAAACATCAGCTGTAATCCACTCCCAAGTGGACAGTGTTCTGTTCTATCTCCTAGTGGACAGTGTTCTGTTCTATCTCCTAGTGGACAGTGTTCTGTTCTATCTCCTAGTGGACAGTGTTCTGTTCTATCTCCTAGTGGACAGTGTTCTGTTCTATCTCCTAGTGGACAGTGTTCTGTTCTATCTCTAGTGGACAGTGTTCTGTTCTATCTCCTAGTGGACAGTGTTCTGTTCTATCTCCTAGTCGACAGTGTTCTGTTCTATCTCCTAGTGGACAGTGTTCTGTTCTATCTCCTAGTGGACAGTGTTCTGTTCTATCTCCTAGTGGACAGTGTTCTGTTCTATCTCCTAGTGGACAGTGGTTCTGTTCTATCTCCTAGTGGACAGTGTTCTGTTCTATCTCCTAGTGGACAGTGTTCTGTTCTACCTCCTAGTGGACAGTGTTCTGTTCTATCTCCTAGTGGACAGTGTTCTGTTCTATCTCCTAGTGGACAGTGTTCTGTTCTACCTCCTAGTGGACAGTGTTCTGTTCTATCTCCTAGTGGACAGTGTTCTGTTCTATCTCCTAGTGGACAGTGTTCTGTTCTATCTCCTAGTGGACAGTGTTCTGTTCTATCTCCTAGTGGACCGTGTTCTGTTCTATCTCCTAGTGGACCGTGTTCTGTTCTACCTCCTAGTGGACAGTGTTCTGTTCTATATCCTAGTGGACAGTGTTCTGTTCTACCTCCTAGTGGACAGTGTTCTGTTCTATCTCCTAGTGGACAGTGTTCTGTTCTATCTCCTAGTGGACAGTGTTCTGTTCTATCTCCTAGTGGACAGTGTTCTGTTCTATCTCCTAGTGGACAGTGTTCTGTTCTATCTCCTAGTGGACAGTGTTCTGTTCTATCTCCTAGTGGACAGTGTTCTGTTCTATCTCCTAGTGGACAGTGTTCTGTTCTATCTCCTAGTGGACAGTGTTCTGTTCTACCTCCTAGTGGACAGTGTTCTGTTCTATCTCCTAGTGGACAGTGTTCTGTTCTATCTCCTAGTGGACAGTGTTCTGTTCTACCTCCTAGTGGACAGTGTTCTGTTCTATCTCCTAGTGGATAGTGTTCTGTTCTACCTCCTAGTGGACAGTGTTCTGTTCTATCTCCTAGTGGACAGTGTTCTGTTCTATCTCCTAGTGGACAGTGTTCTGTTCTACCTCCTAGTGGACAGTGTTCTGTTCTATCTCCTAGTGGACAGTGTTCTGTTCTATCTCCTAGTGGACCGTGTTCTGTTCTACCTCCTAGTGGACAGTGTTCTGTTCTACCTCCTAGTGGACAGTGTTCTGTTCTATCTCCTAGTGGACAGTGTTCTGTTCTACCTCCTAGTGGACAGTGTTCTGTTCTACCTCCTAGTGGACAGTGTTCTGTTCTACCTCCTAGTCGACAGTGTTCTGTTCTATCTCCTAGTCGACAGTGTTCTGTTCTATCTCCTAGTGGACAGTGTTCTGTTCTATCTCCTAGTGGACAGTGTTCTGTTCTATCTCCTAGTCGACAGTGTTCTGTTCTATCTCCTAGTGGACAGTGTTCTGTTCTACCTCCTAGTGGACAGTGTTCTGTTCTACCTCCTAGTGGACAGTGTTCTGTTCTACCTCCTAGTGGACAGTGCTCTGTTCTATCTCCTAGTCGACAGTGTTCTGTTCTACCTCCTAGTGGACAGTGTTCTGTTCTATCTCCTAGTGGACAGTGTTCTGTTCTATCTCCTAGTGGACAGTGTTCTGTTCTATCTCCTAGTCGACAGTGTTCTGTTCTACCTCCTAGTGGACAGTGTTCTGTTCTATCTCCTAGTGGACAGTGTTCTGTTCTATCTCCTAGTGGACAGTGTTCTGTTCTATCTCCTAGTCGACAGTGTTCTGTTCTACCTCCTAGTGGACAGTGTTCTGTTCTATCTCCTAGTGGACAGTGTTCTGTTCTATCTCCTAGTGGACAGTGTTCTGTTCTATCTCCTAGTGGACAGTGTTCTGTTCTATCTCCTAGTGGACAGTGTTCTGTTCTATCTCCTAGTGGACAGTGTTCTGTTCTACCTCCTAGTGGACAGTGTTCTGTTCTATCTCCTAGTGGACAGTGTTCTGTTCTATCTCCTAGTGGACAGTGTTCTGTTCTATCTCCTAGTGGACAGTGTTCTGTTCTATCTCCTAGTGGACAGTGTTCTGTTCTATCTCCTAGTGGACAGTGTTCTGTTCTACCTCCTAGTGGACAGTGTTCTGTTCTACCTCCTAGTGGACAGTGTTCTGTTCTATCTCCTAGTGGACAGTGTTCTGTTCTATCTCCTAGTGGACAGTGTTCTGTTCTACCTCCTAGTGGACAGTGTTCTGTTCTATCTCCTAGTGGACAGTGTTCTGTTCTACCTCCTAGTGGACAGTGTTCTGTTCTATCTCCTAGTGGACAGTGTTCTGTTCTATCTCCTAGTGGACAGTGTTCTGTTCTATCTCCTAGTGGACAGTGTTCTGTTCTATCTCCTAGTGGACAGTGTTCTGTTCTATCTCCTAGTGGACAGTGTTCTGTTCTATCTCCTAGTGGACAGTGTTCTGTTCTATCTCCTAGTGAACAGTGTTCTGTTCTATCTCCTAGTGGACAGTGTTCTGTTCTATCTCCTAGTCGACAGTGTTCTGTTCTACCTCCTAGTGGACAGTGTTCTGTTCTACCTCCTAGTGGACAGTGTTCTGTTCTATCTCCTAGTGGACAGTGTTCTGTTCTACCTCCTAGTGGACAGTGTTCTGTTCTATCTCCTAGTGGACAGTGTTCTGTTCTATCTCCTAGTGGACAGTGTTCTGTTCTATCTCCTAGTGGACAGTGTTCTGTTCTACCTCCTAGTGGACAGTGTTCTGTTCTATCTCCTAGTGGACAGTGTTCTGTTCTATCTCCTAGTGGACAGTGTTCTGTTCTATCTCCTAGTGGACAGTGTTCTGTTCTATCTCCTAGTGGACAGTGTTCTGTTCTACCTCCTAGTGGACAGTGTTCTGTTCTATCTCCTAGTGGACAGTGTTCTGTTCTACCTCCTAGTGGACAGTGTTCTGTTCTATCTCCTAGTGGACAGTGTTCTGTTCTATCTCCTAGTGGACAGTGTTCTGTTCTACCTCCTAGTGGACAGTGTTCTGTTCTACCTCCTAGTGGACAGTGTTCTGTTCTACCTCCTAGTGGACAGTGTTCTGTTCTATCTCCTAGTGGACAGTGTTCTGTTCTATCTCCTAGTGGACAGTGTTCTGTTCTATCTCCTAGTGGACAGTGTTCTGTTCTATCTCCTAGTGGACAGTGTTCTGTTCTATCTCCTAGTGGACAGTGTTCTGTTCTATCTCCTAGTGGACCGTGTTCTGTTCTACCTCCTAGTGGACAGTGTTCTGTTCTATCTCCTAGTGGACAGTGTTCTGTTCTATCTCCTAGTCGACAGTGTTCTGTTCTATCTCCTAGTCGACAGTGTTCTGTTCTATCTCCTAGTGGACAGTGTTCTGTTCTATCTCCTAGTGGACAGTGTTCTGTTCTACCTCCTAGTGGACAGTTTTCTGTTCTATCTCCTAGTGGACAGTGTTCTGTTCTATCTCCTAGTGGACCGTGTTCTGTTCTACCTCCTAGTGGACAGTGTTCTGTTCTACCTCCTAGTGGACAGTGTTCTGTTCTATCTCCTAGTGGACAGTGTTCTGTTCTACCTCCTAGTGGACAGTGTTCTGTTCTACCTCCTAGTGGACAGTGTTCTGTTCTACCTCCTAGTCGACAGTGTTCTGTTCTATCTCCTAGTCGACAGTGTTCTGTTCTATCTCCTAGTGGACAGTGTTCTGTTCTATCTCCTAGTGGACAGTGTTCTGTTCTATCTCCTAGTCGACAGTGTTCTGTTCTATCTCCTAGTGGACAGTGTTCTGTTCTACCTCCTAGTGGACAGTGTTCTGTTCTACCTCCTAGTGGACAGTGTTCTGTTCTACCTCCTAGTCGACAGTGTTCTGTTCTATCTCCTAGTCGACAGTGTTCTGTTCTATCTCCTAGTGGACAGTGTTCTGTTCTATCTCCTAGTGGACAGTGTTCTGTTCTATCTCCTAGTCGACAGTGTTCTGTTCTACCTCCTAGTGGACAGTGTTCTGTTCTATCTCCTAGTGGACAGTGTTCTGTTCTATCTCCTAGTGGACAGTGTTCTGTTCTATCTCCTAGTGGACAGTGTTCTGTTCTATCTCCTAGTGGACAGTGTTCTGTTCTATCTCCTAGTGGACAGTGTTCTGTTCTACCTCCTAGTGGACAGTGTTCTGTTCTATCTCCTAGTGGACAGTGTTCTGTTCTATCTCCTAGTGGACAGTGTTCTGTTCTATCTCCTAGTGGACAGTGTTCTGTTCTATCTCCTAGTGGACAGTGTTCTGTTCTATCTCCTAGTGGACAGTGTTCTGTTCTACCTCCTAGTGGACAGTGTTCTGTTCTACCTCCTAGTGGACAGTGTTCTGTTCTATCTCCTAGTGGACAGTGTTCTGTTCTATCTCCTAGTGGACAGTGTTCTGTTCTACCTCCTAGTGGACAGTGTTCTGTTCTATCTCCTAGTGGACAGTGTTCTGTTCTACCTCCTAGTGGACAGTGTTCTGTTCTATCTCCTAGTGGACAGTGTTCTGTTCTATCTCCTAGTGGACAGTGTTCTGTTCTATCTCCTAGTGGACAGTGTTCTGTTCTATCTCCTAGTGGACAGTGTTCTGTTCTATCTCCTAGTGGACAGTGTTCTGTTCTATCTCCTAGTGGACAGTGTTCTGTTCTATCTCCTAGTGAACAGTGTTCTGTTCTATCTCCTAGTGGACAGTGTTCTGTTCTATCTCCTAGTCGACAGTGTTCTGTTCTACCTCCTAGTGGACAGTGTTCTGTTCTACCTCCTAGTGGACAGTGTTCTGTTCTATCTCCTAGTGGACAGTGTTCTGTTCTACCTCCTAGTGGACAGTGTTCTGTTCTATCTCCTAGTGGACAGTGTTCTGTTCTATCTCCTAGTGGACAGTGTTCTGTTCTATCTCCTAGTGGACAGTGTTCTGTTCTACCTCCTAGTGGACAGTGTTCTGTTCTATCTCCTAGTGGACAGTGTTCTGTTCTATCTCCTAGTGGACAGTGTTCTGTTCTATCTCCTAGTGGACAGTGTTCTGTTCTATCTCCTAGTGGACAGTGTTCTGTTCTACCTCCTAGTGGACAGTGTTCTGTTCTATCTCCTAGTGGACAGTGTTCTGTTCTACCTCCTAGTGGACAGTGTTCTGTTCTATCTCCTAGTGGACAGTGTTCTGTTCTATCTCCTAGTGGACAGTGTTCTGTTCTACCTCCTAGTGGACAGTGTTCTGTTCTACCTCCTAGTGGACAGTGTTCTGTTCTACCTCCTAGTGGACAGTGTTCTGTTCTATCTCCTAGTGGACAGTGTTCTGTTCTATCTCCTAGTGGACAGTGTTCTGTTCTATCTCCTAGTGGACAGTGTTCTGTTCTATCTCCTAGTGGACAGTGTTCTGTTCTATCTCCTAGTGGACAGTGTTCTGTTCTATCTCCTAGTGGACAGTGTTCTGTTCTATCTCCTAGTGGACAGTGTTCTGTTCTATCTCCTAGTGGACAGTGTTCTGTTCTATCTCCTAGTGGACAGTGTTCTGTTCTATCTCCTAGTGGACAGTGTTCTGTTCTATCTCCTAGTCGACAGTGTTCTGTTCTATCTCCTAGTGGACAGTGTTCTGTTCTATCTCCTAGTGGACAGTGTTCTGTTCTATCTCCTAGTGGACAGTGTTCTGTTCTATCTCCTAGTGGACAGTGTTCTGTTCGTGGACAGTCTCCTAGTGGACAGTGTTCTGTTCTATCTCCTAGTGGACAGTGTTCTGTTCTACCTCCTAGTGGACAGTGTTGTGTTCTATCTCCTAGTGGACAGTGTTCTGTTCTATCTCCTAGTGGACAGTGTTCTGTTCTATCTCCTAGTGGACAGTGTTCTGTTCTATCTCCTAGTGGACAGTGTTCTGTTCTATCCCCACAGTGCATTGGGAAAGTTTTCAGACCCTTTGACTTTTTCTTGTTTTTACATTACAGCCTTATTCTAAAATGGATTCAATTGTTTTTTTCCCATCAATCTACACACAATACCCCATAATGACATCACAATACCCCATAATGACATCACAATAACCCATAATGACATCACAATACCCCATAATGACAAAGCAAAAAACGGTGATATATTTTTTCAAATGTATTCATAAACAAATTGAAATATCACATTTACATAAGTATTCAGACCTTTTACTCAGTACTTTGTTGAAGCACCTTTGGCAGCGATTACAGCATCAAGTCTTCTTGGGTATGACGCTATGAACTTGGCACACCTGTATTTGGGGAGTTTCTCCCATTCTTCTCTGCAGATCCTCTTAAGCTCTGTCAGGTTGGATGGGGAGTGTCGTTGCACAGATATTTTCAGGTCACTCCAGAGATAATCGATCGGGTTCATGTCCGGACTCTGGCTGCCCCACTCAAGAACATTCAGAGACTTGTCCCGAAGCTACTCCTGCGTTGTCTTGTCTGTGTGGTTAGGGTCGTTGTCCTGTTGGAAGGTGAACCTTCGCCTCAGTCTGAGGTCCGGAGTGCTCTGGAACAGGTTTGCATCAAGGATCTTTCTGTACTTTGCTCCGTTCATATTTCCCTCGATCCTGACTAGTCTCCCAGTCCCTGCCACTGAAAATCATCCCCACTGCATGATGCTGCCACCACCATGCTTCACCGTAGGGATGGTGCCAGGTTTCCTCCAGACGTGATGCTTGGCATTCAGGCCAAAGAGTTGAATCTTGGTTTCATCAGACCAGAGAATCTTGTTTCTCATGGTTCCGAGAGTCTTTAGGTGCCTTTTGGCAAACTCAAAGTGGGCTGTCATTTGCCTTTTACTGAGGAGTGGCTTCCGTCTGGCCACTCTACCATAAAGGCCTGATTGGTGGAGTGCTGCATAGATGGTTGTTCTTCTGGAAGGTTCTCCCATCTCCACAGAGGAGCTCTGTCAGAGAGACCATCGGGTTCTTGGTCACCTCCCTGACCAAGGCCCTTCTCCCCTGATTGCTCAGTTTGGTTGGACGGCCAGCTCTAGGAAGAGTCTTGGTGATTTCACACTTTTTCCATTTAAAAAGGATGGAGGCATCTGTGTTCATGAGGAACTTCAATACTGCAGACATGTTTTGGTACCCTTCCCCAGCTCTGTGCCTCCACACAATCCTGTCTTGGAGCTCTACGGACAATTCCTTCGACCTTATGGCTTGGTTTTTGCTCTGACATGCACTGTCAACTGTGAGACCTTGTATAGACAGATGTGTGCCTTTCCAAATCATGTCCAATCAATTGAATTAACCACAGGTCAATCAAGATCAATTTTGAGTCTCATAGCATAGGGTCTGAATACATATGTAAATACATTTAAAAATATATATATATTTTGTATAAATGTGAAAACATTTCTAAAAACCTGTTTTCGCTTTGTCATTATGGGGTATTGTGATGTCATTATGGGGTATTGTGATGTCATTATGGGGTATTGTGATGTCATTATGGGGTATTGTGATGTCATTATGGGGTATTGTGTGTAGATTGATGAGGAAAACAATTCATTTAATTAATTTTAGAATAACGCTGTAACGTAACAACATTTGGAAGAAGTCCAGGGGTCTGAATACATACCGAATGCACAGCATGCTAGCTATAATAAGGGCCGGTTATGAGAAAACACAGATTTAGTTATGAGAAACAGAGAGATTGGTCTCTGTTGAAGATTTGATCGCTGGCAGCATAATCTCTCCGCAGTAGAAAGCTGTCATTTGGCTGGCTGACTGAGTTAGGCTCTGGGTAAAATGTCACCAGATGTTATTAGGGATACATCATAACCAGCCCTGTAACGGAATCACAGGAAGATAACAGATTGTAATCACAACCAGAAAGGTACTATAATTCCTATGATGTATTTCCTGTTGAAATGTCTTCCCTCCTCTCAACCCAGGACTAGTTGTAGCAGCTCTTCTAAACTGTTCTGTTAGCTCTACTAAACTGTTCTGTTAGCTCTACTAAACTGTTCTGTTAGCTCTACTAAACTGTTCTGCCAGCTCTACTAAACTGTTCTGCCAGCTCTACTAAACTGTTCTGTTTGCTCTACTAAACTGTTCTGTTTGCTCTACTAAACTGTTCTGCCAGCTCTACTAAACTGTTCTGCCAGCTCTACTAAACTGTTCTGTTAGCTCTACTAAACTGTTCTGCCAGCTCTACTAAACTGTTCTGTTAGCTCTACTAAACTGTTCTGTTTGCTCTACTAAACTGTTCTGCCAGCTCTACTAAACTGTTCTGCCAGCTCTACTAAACTGTTCTGTTTGCTCTACTAAACTGTTCTGCCAGCTCTACTAAACTGTTCTGCCAGCTCTACTAAACTGTTCTGCCAGCTCTACTAAACTGTTCTGTTAGCTCTACTAAACTGTTCTGCCAGCTCTACTAAACTGTTCTGTTAGCTCTACTAAACTGTTCTGTTTGCTCTACTAAACTGTTCTGCCAGCTCTACTAAACTGTTCTGCCAGCTCTACTAAACTGTTCTGTTTGCTCTACTAAACTGTTCTGCCAGCTCTACTAAACTGTTCTGTTAGCGCTACTAAACTGTTCTGTTAGCTCTACTAAACTGTTCTGCCAGCTCTACTAAACTGTTCTGCCAGCTCTACTAAACTGTTCTGTTAGCTCTACTAAACTGTTCTGTTAGCTCTACTAAACTGTTCTGCCAGCTCTCGCGCCATCCCTCTCAGACCACCTTTACATTGTTGAAGTCTAATGACTAGGAGATGTAATGTCTTCTCTTAGAATGCAGTGATTCATAGTAAATAATTTAATGAAGTCAGTCCTAATTCACTGTGGTTAGTAGATCAACATTGGTGAGACGCCCCTCTCTTCTCTCTCTCTCTCTCTCTCTCTCTCTTTTTCCTCTCTCTCTCTCTTTTTCCTCTCTCTCTCTCTCTCTCTCTTTCCTCTCTCTCTCTGTCTCTCTCTCTTTCCTCTCTCTCTCTGTCTCTCTCTCTTCTCTCTCTCTGTCTCTCTCTCTCTCTCTCTTTCCTCTCTCTCTCTCTCACACTTCTCTCTCTCCTCTCTCTCTTTTTCCTCTCTCTCTCTCTCTCTCTCTTTCCTCTCTCTCTCTGTCTCTCTCTCTTTCCTCTCTCTCTCTCTGTCTCTCTCTCTGTCTCTCTCTCTCTCTTCTCTCTCTCATTCCTCTATCTCTCTCTCTCTCTTTCCTCTCTCTCTCTCAATTCAATTAAAATCAATTTAATGGCTTTATTGGCATGGGAAACATGTGTTAACATTGCCAAAGCAAGTGAAGTAGATATTAAACAAAAGTGAAATAAACAATAAAAATGAACAGTAAACATTACACTCACAAACGTTCCAAAAGAATAAAGACATTTCAAATGTCATATTATGTATATATACAGGGTTGTAATGATGTGCAAATAGTTAAGTACAAAAGGGAAAATAAATAAACACAAATATGGGTTGTATTTATGGTGTTTGTTCTTCACTGGTTGACCTTTTCTTGTGGCAACAGGTCACAAATCTTGCTGCTGTGATGTCACCCTGTGGTATTTCACCCAGTAGATGTGGGAGTTTATCAAAATTGGGTTTGTTTTCAAATTATTTGTGTGTCTGTAATCTGAGGGAAATATATGTCTCTAATATGGTCATACATTTGGTAGGAGGTTAGGAAGTACAGCTCAGTTTCCACCTCATTTTGTGGGTATTGTGCACGTAGCCGGTCTTCTCTTGAGAGCCAGGTCTGCCTACGGTGGCCTTTCTCAATAGCAAGGCTATGCTCACTGAGTCTGTACATAGTCAAAGATTTCCTTAAGTTTGGGTCAGTCACAGTGGTCAGGTATTCTGCCACTGTGTACTCTCTGTTTAGGACAAAATATCATTCTAGTTTGCTCAGTTTTTTTATTAATTATTTCCAATGTGTCAAGTAATGATCTTTTTGTTTTCTCATGATTTAGTTGGGTCTAATTGTGTTGCTGTCCTGGGGCTCTGTGGGGTCTGTTCGTGTTTGTGAACAGAGCCCCAGGACCAGCTTGATTAGGGGACTCTTCTCCAGGTTCTAGAGGATGTAGAATTTAACGGAACACCATTTACTGTCAGGGCCCAGGCCCAGGTCCGGCAGAATATGTGCAGAAGATCTAGGTGCCGCTGTAGGCTCTCCTTGGTTGGGGACAGAAGCACCAGATCATCAGCAAACAGTAGACATTTGACTTCAGATTCTAGTAGGGTGAGGCCGGGTGCTGCAGACTGTTCTAGTGCCAATATATTGATATATATGTTGAAGAGGGTGGGGCTTAAGCTGCATCCCTGTCTCACCCCACAGTCCCGTGGAAAGAGATGTGTGTGTTCTTTGCCAATTTTAACTGCACACTTGTTGTTTGTGTACATGGATTTTATAATTGTTTATGTTTATGTCTCTCAACACCACTTTCCATCCCCCCATATCATCTCTCCTTCCATCCCCCCATATCATCTCTCCTTCCATCCCCCATGTCCTCTCTCCTTCCATCCCCCCATGTCCTCTCTCCTTCCATCCCCCATATCATCTCTCCTTCCATCCCCCCATGTCCTCTCTCCTTCCATCCCCCCATATCATCTCTCCTTCCATCCCCCCATGTCCTCTCTCCTTCCATCCCCCCATATCATCTCTCCTTCCATCCCCCCATGTCCTCTCTCCTTCCATCCCCCCATGTCCTCCCTTCTTCCATCCCCCCATGTCCTCCCTCCTTCCATATCATATCTCCTTCCATCCCCCCATATCATCTCTCCTTCCATCCCCCCATGTCCTCCCTCCTTCCATCCCCCCATGTCCTCCCTTCTTCCATCCCCCATGTCATATCTCCTTCCATCCCCCCATATCATATCTCCTTCCATATCATATCTCCTTCCATCCCCCCATATCATCTCTCCTTCCATCCCCCCATGTCCTCCCTCCTTCCATCCCCCCATGTCCTCCCTCCTTCCATATCATCTCTCCTTCCATCCCCCATGTCCTCCCTCCTTCCATCCCCCATATCATATCTCCTTCCATCCCCCCATATCATCTCTCCTTCCATCCCCCCATATCATCTCTCCTTCCATCCCCCATGTCCTCCCTCCTTCCATCCCCCATGTCCTCCCTCCTTCCATCCCCCCATATCATCTCTCCTTCCATCCCCCATATCATCTCTCCTTCCATCCCCCATGTCCTCTCTCCTTCCATCCCCCCATATCATCTCTCCTTCCATCCCCCCATATCATCTCTCCTTCCATCCCCCATGTCCTCTCTCCTTCCATCCCCCATATCATCTCTCCTTCCATCCCCCCATATCATCTCTCCTTCCATCCCCCATATCATCTCTCCTTCCATCCCCCCATATCATCTCTCCTTCCAGCCCCCATGTCCTCCCTCCTTCCATCCCCCATATCATCTCTCCTTCCATCCCCCATGTCCTCTCTCCTTCCATCCCCCCATATCATCTCTCCTTCCATCCCCCCATATCATCTCTCCTTCCATCCCCCATGTCCTCTCTCCTTCCATCCCCCCATGTCCTCCCTCCTTCCATCCCCCCATGTCCTCCCTCCTTCCATCCCCCATATCATTTCTCCTTCCATCCCCCCATGTCCTCCCTCCTTCCATCCCCCCATATCATCTCTCCTTCCATCCCCCATGTCCTCCCTCCTTCCATCCCCCATGTCCTCCCTCCTTCCATCCCCCATGTCCTCTCTCCTTCCATCCCCCCATATCATCTCTCCTTCCATCCCCCATGTCCTCTCTCCTTCCATCCCCCCATATCATCTCTCCTTCCATCCCCCCATATCATCTCTCCTTCCATCCTCCCATGTCCTCCCTCCTTCCATCCCCCATATCATCTCTCCTTCCATCCCCCCATGTCCTCCCTCCTTCCATCCCCCATATCATCTCTCCTTCCATCCCCCCATGTCCTCTCTCCTTCCATCCCCCCATTACATCTCTCCTTCCATCCCCCCATGTCCTCCCTCCTTCCATCCCCCCATATCATCTCTCCTTCCATCCCCCCATATCATCTCTCCTTCCATCCCCCCATATCATCTCTCCTTCCATCCCCCCATATCATCTCTCCTTCCATCCCCCCATGTCCTCCCTCCTTCCATCCCCCCATGTCCTCTCTCCTTCCATCCCCTCATATCATCTCTCCTTCCATCCCCCCATGTCCTCCCTCCTTCCATCCCCCATATCATCTCTCCTTCCATCCCCCATATCATCTCTCCTTCCATCCCCCATATCATCTCTCCTTCCATCCCCCATGTCCTCCCTCCTTCCATCCCCCCATGTCCTCCCTCCTTCCATCCCCCCATATCATCTCTCCTTCCATCCCCCATGTCCTCCCTCCTTCCATCCCCCCATGTCCTCTCTCCTTCCATCCCCCCATATCATCTCTCCTTCCATCCCCCATGTCCTCTCTCCTTCCATCCCCCCATGTCCTCCCTCCTTCCATCCCCCATATCATCTCTCCTTCCATCCCCCCATATCATCTCTCCTTCCATCCCCCATATCATCTCTCCTTCCATCCCCCCATATCATCTCTCCTTCCATCCCCCATGTCCTCCCTCCTTCCATCCCCCCATGTCCTCTCTCCTTCCATCCCCCCATATCATCTCTCCTTCCATCCCCCATGTCCTCTCTCCTTCCATCCCCCCATGTCCTCCCTCCTTCCATCCCCCATATCATCTCTCCTTCCATCCCCCATGTCCTCCCTCCTTCCATATCATCTCTCCTTCCATCCCCCCATGTCCTCCCTCCTTCCATCCCCCATATCATCTCTCCTTCCATCCCCCCATGTCCTCCCTCCTTCCATCCCCCATGTCCTCCCTCCTTCCATCCCCCATATCATCTCTCCTTCCATCCCCCATGTCCTCCCTCCTTCCATATCATCTCTCCTTCCATCCCCCCATGTCCTCCCTCCTTCCATCCCCCATATCATCTCTCCTTCCATCCCCCCATGTCCTCCCTCCTTCCATCCCCCATATCATCTCTCCTTCCATCCCCCATGTCCTCCCTCCTTCCATCCCCCATGTCCTCCCTCCTTCCATCCCCCATATCATCTCTCCTTCCATCCCCCATGTCCTCTCTCCTTCCATCCCCCCATGTCCTCCCTCCTTCCATCCCCCATATCATCTCTCCTTCCATCCCCCATGTCCTCCCTCCTTCCATATCATCTCTCCTTCCATCCCCCCATGTCCTCCCTCCTTCCATCCCCCATATCATCTCTCCTTCCATCCCCCCATGTCCTCCCTCCTTCCATCCCCCATATCATCTCTCCTTCCATCCCCCATGTCCTCCCTCCTTCCATCCCCCCATGTCCTCTCTCCTTCCATCCCCCATATCATCTCTCCTTCCATCCCCCCATGTCCTCCCTCCTTCCATCCCCCATATCATCTCTCCTTCCATCCCCCCATGTCCTCCCTCCTTCCATCCCCCATATCATCTCTCCTTCCATCACCCATGTCCTCCTTCCTTCCATCCCTCCAGTTCCCCATGTCGTCCATCCCCTCCCCCATTCTCCTCCGATGGGCCCTCTATCAGGGGTCAGAGTACTAATGGAGGACCTTGTGGCCTTGTGCACCTCTCAAAACATTCCCCTTCTCCCTGTCCTCTTATAAATCAAGCCAGCTCATCTCTGAGTGCCCAGTCTCCTCTGTGATGTCCTAGGCATGTCTCATTTCAAAGTCTCCCTCTCACAGGCTCACACGGAGTCGCGACGTGGGGCACAGAGAAAAGGAAGGGAGGCAGAGAGGAGAGAGGAGAGAGAAAGGAGAGAGAGAGAGAGAGGCAGAGAGACTGGAGAGAGAGAGGAGAGAGGGGGAGAGAGAGAGAGAGAGAGGAGAGAGGAGAGAGAAAGGAGAGAGATAGAGAGAGAAGAGCGAGAGGATAGAGGAGAGAGAAAGGAGCGAGATAGAGGAGAGAGAGAGCAGAGAGAGGAGAGAAAGAGGGAGGTAGAGAGGAGAGAGGAGAGAAAGAGAGAGAGACTGAGAGGGGGAGAGAGAGTGAAGGAGAGAGGAGAGCGAGAGAGCATAGCCTTGCTATTTAGAAAGGCAGTCGAAGGCAGACCTGGCTCTCAAGATAATACTTTAACTATTTGCACATCATTACAACACTGTATATAGGCATAATATGACATTTGAAATGTCTTTATTCTTTTGGAACTTTTGTGTAATGTTTACTGTAAACATTTTATTGTATATTTCACTTTTGTTTATTATTCACTTGCTTTGGCAATGTTAACATATGTTTCCCATGCCACTAAAGCCCTTAAATTGAATTGAATTGAGAGAGAGCGAGAGGTTAGAGACAGAGAGAGTAGAGAAAGAGAGGAGAGAGACAGAGAGAGTAGAGAAAGAGGAGAGAGACAGAGAGTAGAGAGGAGAGAAAGAGAGGAGCGAGACAGAGAGAGTAGAGAGAAGAAAAAGAGAGGAGAGAGACAGAGAGAGTAGAGAGGAGCGAAAGAGAGGAGAGAGACAGAGAGAGTAGAGAGGAGAGAAAGAGAGGAGAGAGACAGAGAGAGTAGAGAGAAGAAAAAGAGAGGAGAGAGACAGAGAGAGTAGAGAGGAGAGAAAGAGAGGAGAGAGACGTAGAGAGGAGAGAAAGAGAGGAGCGAGACAGAGAGAGTAGAGAGGAGAGAAAGAGAGGAGAGAGACAGAGAGAGTAGAGAGGAGAGAAAGAGAGGAGAGACATAGAGAGTAGAGGAGAGAAAGAGAGGAGCGAAACAGAGAGAGTAGAGAGGAGAGAAAGAGAGGAGCGAGACAGAGAGAGTAGAGAGGAGAGAAAGAGAGGAGAGAGACAGAGAGAGTAGAGAGAAGAAAAAGAGAGGAGAGAGTAGAGAGGAGAGAAAGAGAGGAGAGAGACATAGAGAGTAGAGAGGAGAGAAAGAGAGGAGAGAGACAGAGAGAGTAGAGAGGAGAGAAAGAGAGGAGAGAGACAGAGAGAGTAGAGAGGAGAGAAAGAGAGGAGAGAGACATAGAGAGTAGAGGAGAGAAAGAGAGGAGCGAAACAGAGAGAGTAGAGAGGAGAGAAAGAGAGGAGCGAGACAGAGAGAGTAGAGAGGAGAGAAAGAGAGGAGAGAGACAGAGAGAGTAGAGAAAGAGGAGAGAGACAGAGAGTAGAGAGGAGAGAAAGAGAGGAGCGAGACAGAGAGAGTAGAGAGAAGAAAAAGAGAGGAGAGAGACAGAGAGAGTAGAGAGGAGAGAAAGAGAGGAGAGAGACGTAGAGAGGAGAGAAAGAGAGGAGCGAGACAGAGAGAGTAGAGAGGAGAGAAAGAGAGGAGAGAGACAGAGAGAGTAGAGAGGAGAGAAAGAGAGGAGAGAGACATAGAGAGTAGAGGAGAGAAAGAGAGGAGCGAAACAGAGAGAGTAGAGAAAGAGAGGAGCGAGACAGAGAGAGTAGAGAGGAGAGAAAGAGAGGAGAGAGACAGAGAGAGTAGAGAGAAGAAAAAGAGAGGAGAGAGTAGAGAGGAGAGAAAGAGAGGAGAGAGACATAGAGAGTAGAGAGGAGAGAAAGAGAGGAGAGAGACATAGAGAGTAGAGAGGAGAGAAAGAGAGGAGAGAGACAGAGAGAGTAGAGAGGAGAGAAAGAGAGGAGAGAGACAGAGAGAGTAGAGAGGAGAGAAAGAGAGGAGAGAGACATAGAGAGTAGAGGAGAGAAAGAGAGGAGCGAAACAGAGAGAGTAGAGAGGAGAGAAAGAGAGGAGCGAGACAGAGAGAGTAGAGAGGAGAGAAAGAGAGGAGAGAGACAGAGAGAGTAGAGAGGAGAGAAAGAGAGGAGAGAGACAGAGAGAGTAGAGAGGAGAGAAAGAGAGGAGTGAGACAGAGAGAGTAGAGAGGAGAGAAAGAGAGGAGTGAGACAGAGAGAGTAGAGAGGAGAGAAAGAGAGGAGAGAGACAGAGAGAGTAGAGAGGAGAGAAGAGAGGAGAGAGAGAGTAGAGAGGAGAGAAAGAGAGGAGCGAGACAGAGAGTAGAGAGGAGAGGACTTGAACAGCTTTTACGACCAGGTCCACCTCTACAAGGCAGCAATCACAACTTTTTCCAGGACCCTGAAGGTAGTCTCTATCAACTGTAGCCCCAACACCTCACACAGGAGCAACAGAGCAACGGACACCCCGCCCAGACCAGCGAGACACCCTCCTGAAGGCACCGAGAGACCGAGAGAACCCACAACAAGCCACAACAAGAGGACCTACACCCAGACCACAGCTTCACCAGCCACACCCCAATCAGCTAAGACCACCCCAAGCAAACCCTGGCCACACCCTATATAGGCCCCCCAAGAGTGTACAAAGCTCTCATCAAAGCAAAGGGTGGCTATTTGAAGAATCTCAAATATAAAATATATTTGGATTTGTTTAACACTTTTTTGGTTACTACATGATTCCATATGTGTTATTTCATAGTTTTGATGTCTTCACTATTTTTCTACAATGTAGAAAATAATAAAAATAAAGAAAAACACTTGAATGACTAGGTGTTGTAAACTTTTGATCGGTAGTCTACCTCACCATCAAATACAAATCTTAGAATCAACTATTAACCCACTGGATTCTCCAATTACATTGAATAAACTACAGGACAAAATATAAACCCTCCAACCCAAAAGGCCTGTGGTGTTGATGGTGTCCTCAATGAAATGAACAAATATACAGACCACAATTTCCAATTGGCTATACTTAAACTCTTTAACATCGTCCTGAGCTCTGGCATCTTCTCCAATATTTGGCACTTAGGACTGCTCAATCGACAAAAGTGGAGACAAATTTGTCCCCAATAACTACCGTGGAATATGCGTCAACAGCAACTCTGGGAAAATCCTCTGCATTATCATTAACAGCAGACTCGTACATTTCCTCAGTGAAAACAATGTACTGAGCAAATGTCAAGTTGGCTTTTTACCAATTTACCGTACGACAGACCACGTATTCACCCTACACACCCTAATTGACAAACAAACAAACCAAAACAAAGGCAAAGTCTTCTCATGCATTGTTGATTTAAAAAAAAGCATTTGACTCAATTTGGCATGAAGGCCTGCTGTACAAATTGATGGAAAGTGGTGTTGTGAGAAAAACATAAACAATTATAAAATCCATGTACACAAACAACAAGTGTGCAGTTAAAATTGGCAAAGAACACACACATCTCTTTCCACGGGACTGTGGGGTGAGACAGGGATGCAGCTTAAGCCCCACCCTCTTCAACATATATATCAATATATTGGCACTAGAACAGTCTGCACCACCCGGCCTCACCCTACTAGAATCTGAAGTCAAATGTCTACTGTTTGCTGATGATCTGGTGCTTCTGTCCCCAACCAAGGAGGGCCTACAGCGGCACCTAGATCTTCTGCACATATTCTGCCGGACCTGGGCCTGGGCCCTGACAGTAAATGGTGTTCCGTTAAATTCTACATCCTCTAGAACCTGGAGAAGAGTCCCCTAATCAAGCTGGTCCTGGGGCTCTGTTCACAAACAAGAACAGACCCCACAGAGCCCCAGGACAGCAACACAATTAGACCCAACTAAATCATGAGAAAACAAAAAGATCATTACTTGACACATTGGAAATAATTAATAATTATTAATAAAAAAACGGAGCGTACACAGTGGCAGAATACCTGACCACTGTGACTGACCCAAACTTAAGGACATCTTTGACTATGTACAGACTCAGTGAGCATAGCCTTGCTATTGAGAAAGGCCACCGTAGGCAGACCTGGCTCTCAAGAGAAGACCGGCTACGTGCACAATACCCACAAAATGAGGTGGAAACTGAGCTGTACTTCCTAACCTCCTACCAAATGTATGACCATATTAGAGACATATATTTCCCTCAGATTACAGACACACAAATAATTTGAAAACAAACCCAATTTTGATAAACTCCCACATCTACTGGGTGAAATACCACAGGGTGACATCACAGCAGCAAGATTTGTGACCTGTTGCCACAAGAAAAGGTCAACCAGTGAAGAACAAACACCATAAATACAACCCATATTTGTGTTTATTTATTTTCCCTTTTGTACTTAACTATTTGCACATCATTACAACACTGTATATATACATAATATGACATTTGAAATGTCTTTATTCTTTTGGAACGTTTGTGAGTGTAATGTTTACTGTTCATTTTTATTGTTTATTTCACTTTTGTTTAATATCTACTTCACTTGCTTTGGCAATGTTAACACATGTTTCCCATGCCAATAAAGCCATTAAATTGATTTTAATTGAATTGAGAGAGAGATAAGAGTGTGAGAGAGAGAGAGAGGAAAGAGAGAGAGAGAGAGGAATGAGAGAGAGAAAGAGAGAAGAGAGAGAGACAGAGAGAAGAGAGAGAGACAGAGAGGGGCGTCTCACCAATGTTGATCTACTAACCACAGTGAATTAGGACTGACTTCATTAAATTGTTTACTATGAATCACTGCATTCTAAGAGAAGACATTACATCTCCTAGTCATTAGACTTCAACAATGTAAAGGTGGTCTGAGAGGGATGGCGCGAGAGAAAAACACACACACACACACACACACACACACACACACACACACACACACACACACACACACACACACACACACACACACACACACACACACACACACACATCCATACACACACACACACACACACACACACACACACACACATCCATACACACACACACACACACACACACACACACACACACACACACACACACACACACACACACACACACACACACACACACACACACACACACACACACACACACACACACACACACACACACACACACACACATCCATACACACACACAGCCCACTGACCTCACACTGTTGCTGTTTAAAGATCTTTAGTTAACTAGCTTTACCAGTTCAGTGAACTACAGTTCTACAGTTGAAGTCAGAAGTTCACATACACTTAGGTTGGAGTCATTAAAACTCATTTTTCAACCACTCCACACATTTCTTGTGAACAAACTATAGTTTTGGCAAGTCGGTTAGGACACCTACTTTGTGCGTGACACAAGCAATTTTTCCAACAATTGTTTACAGACAGATTATTTCACTTATAATTGACTGTATCACAATTCCAGTGGGTCAGAAGTTTACATACACTAAGTTGACTGTGCCTTTAAACCGCTTGGAATATTCCAGAAAATAGTGTCATGGCTTTAGAAGCTTCTGATAGGCTAATTGACATCATTTGAGTCAATTGGAGGTGTACCTGTGGATGTATTTCAAGGCCTACCTTTAAACTCAGTGCCTCTATGCTTGACATCATGGGAAAATCAAAAGAAATCAGCCAAGACCTCAGAAAAAAATTGTAGACCTCCACAAGTCTGGTTCATCATTGGGAGCAATTTCCAAACGCCTGAAGGTACCACGTTCATCTGTACAAACAATAGTACGCTAGTATAAACACCATGGGACCACGCAGCCGTCATACCGCTCAGGAAGGAGACGCGTTCTGTCTCCTAGAGATGAACATACTTTGGTGTGAAAAGTGCAAATCAATCCTAGAACAACAGCAAAGAACCTTGTGAAGATGCTGGAGGAAACAGGTACAAAAGTATCTATATCCACAGTAAAACGAGTCCTATATCGACATAACCTGAAAGGCCGCTCAGCAAGGAAGAAGCCACTGCTCCAAAATCTTCATAAAAAAGCCAGACTACGGTTTGCAACTGCACATGGGGACAAAGATTGTACTTTTTGGAGAAATGTCCTCTGGTCTGATGAAACAAAAATAGACCTGTTTGGCCATAATGCCCATCGTTCTGTTTGGAGGATAAAGGGGGAGGCTTGCAAGCCGAAGAACACCATCCCAACCGTGAAGCACGGGGGTGGCAGCATCATGTTGTGGGGGTGCTTTGCTGCAGGAGGGACTGGTGCACTTCACAAAATAGATGGCACCATGAGGCAGGAAAATTATGTGGACATATTGAAGCAACATCTCAAGACATCAGTCAGGAAGTTAAAGCTTGGTCGCAAATGGGTCTTCCAAAATGGACAATGACCCCAAGCATACTTCCAAAGGTGTGGCAAAATGGCTTCAGGACAACAAAGTCAATGTATTGGAGTCACAAAGCCCTGACCTCAATCCTATAGAAAATGTGTGGGTTGAACTGAGAAAGCGTGTGCGAGCAAGGAGGCCTACAAACCTGACTCAGTTACACCAGCTCTGTCAGGAGGAATGGGACAAAATTCACCCAACTTATTGTGGGAAGCTTGTGGAAGGCCACCCAAAACGTTTGACCCAAGTTTAACAATTTAAAGGCAATGCTACCAAATACTAATTGAGTGTATGTATACTTCTGACCCACTGGGAATGTGATGAAAGAAATAAAAGCTGAAATAAATCATTCTCTCTACTATTATTCTGACATTTCACATTCTTAAAATAAAGTGGTGATCCTAACTGACCTAAAACAGGGAATTTTTACTAGGATTAAATGTCAGGAATTGTGAAAAAATGAGTTTAAATATATTTGGCTAAAGTGTATGTAAACTTCAGACTTCAGCTGTACCATCAGGCAGGGTGTTTTGGACTAGTTTTATTAGTGGGTTTTAACCAATCCAATAACTAATCCCAACCCTAAACCCTACGGAATTAATGACTACATTTTAGAAAATTTGACGTTGACGCACACACACACACAATAGATTGGCTGTTGAGATAATGGCAGTTTCCATTCTGTGGTCTCATGTTGTCTCTACGTACAAAACAAAGTCAGATTAGTTCCGTATGATAAAGGAAATCTGTGGTCTCATGTTGTCTCTACGTACAAAACAAAGACAGATTAGTTCCGTATGATAAAGGAAATCTGTGGTCTCATGTTGTCTCTACGTACAAAACAAAGACAGATTAGTTCCGTATGATAAAGGAAATCTGTGGTCTCATGTTGTCTCTA
This sequence comes from Salvelinus namaycush, assembly GCF_016432855.1. Lineage (NCBI taxonomy): Eukaryota > Metazoa > Chordata > Actinopteri > Salmoniformes > Salmonidae > Salvelinus > Salvelinus namaycush. The sequence goes on along the minus strand of NC_052339.1, from coordinate 34,307,312 downwards.
CGTACAAAACAAAGACAGATTAGTTCCGTATGATAAAGGAAATCTGTGGTCTCATGTTGTCTATACGTACAAAACAAAGACAGATTAGTTCCGTATGATAAAGGAAATCTGTGGTCTCATGTTGTCTCTACGTACAAAACAAAGACAGATTAGTTCCGTATGATAAAGGAAATCTGTGGTCTCATGTTGTCTATACGTACAAAACAAAGCCAGATTAGTTCCACATGTATCCCAGGACTATATGAAGTGGTTTGCTAAGTACAGGTTATGTTGTTAATAGATGCACAATGCATCATAGTCAATGTTTCCTGTAAACTATTACCTAGCCTGGTCCTAGCCTGGTCCTAGCCTGGTCCTAGCCTGGTCCTAGCCTGGTCCTAGCCTGGCGTGTTCGTGCAGCTCCCAGGAAGCCGTGCAGCAGAAATATCAGGGCACGCGGAAAAGCACGAGATTAAACTTCACTCAACTTTCTAGAATTTTCTCTGTTAACACTATCAATGTGTCCCTTTACTGTGGCAAATGTCATCGAATCAATGCAATATTAGCCACTTTCAATGCAACATATCGAAACAGAACAAACCATACAAGAGATTTTGTTGTAGGCAGAACGCATCGGAGTAGGATTCTATTGCATTGACACTCACTACTCAGCAGAGCGGTACGGCATAACCAATCAGAGCTGCAGTAGGCCTGTATGCAAATAGACCATTGCCATATATGGATCTGTGCCATTTACTTTGAACTGGACTGTGTTTACAGCATGAGCGGTCGTGGGCAGATGCCTTATTTTGAGTGCAAAGTGAGAGCTACATGTAGCCACGTGCTAGTTAGTGAGTTATTAGCCCAGTTATAGGTAATAGGGGAGTGATTGCTTTCTACAACGGTACAAAACATGTACATTTCGAGACCTGTTTGAAAAGCAAGTCATGTAAAGAGATTTTTTTTTTGTCTTAAAGGGGCAGTGTTGTATCTTGATACAGGCCTGAATAAGCTAAGTAGCCAATAGGCAAAGGGTAGCATAATTTGTCTGATTCTCTGTAATAATGGTATGGGAAAAATAATGCATTTTATTTTTGTAAAGTGGTTTCTTGCATCAATCAACATAACTTTGTCACTCCTTGTCTGAAGGACACGTGCATAAACAGGTTAATGTCAAGCCCCGCATGGTTTGTTTTGTCAAGTCTCATGGAATGTAGACCTACATTGAACCCCACACATTGGCTGCTACTGTAGGCTGAATGATAGAACATCTGTTTCCATGTTAAAATGTTACGGGAAGCATTTCCTCCATTGTTTTTGATGGTAGGCCACTCTGGTAGTCCTACATTATGATCAAATAGCCACAGTAGCCTTCTTGATCACCGTTAAAACTAACTTAAAGCGGGTACAGCCTCAGTTTTTCATAGCAAATGCGCACCGGAAGTTGCACAGAATTTTCACAGAACATTCAAGTTTACGCTCAGCAGACCTGAAATTTGCTCAGTGATGGAAAAAAAACTCTGAAGGAACATTGACGATAGGTCTGCCCACGCCATCGCCAGCTCAGTAACACACACGTAAATCAAAACCAGTGAGGGATAAATTAGAGCTTAGAACCAACATCATTGTTGAATACTCCTTTCTGATTGGCTAGAAGAGCATTCTAGAATGGATATTAAAACCAGATAATGGAACAGTTGGGGAAACGATAATCGGAACTCCTTGAAATCGTGACGCAATTATACGCACCTACACAACCAAGTTGCAAGTTTTAATGTCACATGCTGTGAAAGTAAAAGGGAAATGCCTTTCTTCAAATTCTAAAACCAACAATGCAGTAATCAATATCAATGTAGCACTAGACATAACAAGGTAGAACAAACACACACCAGAAATTCAAATAAGAAGAACATGATCAAGTAAACAAGCATTCTACACTGAACAAAAATATAAACGCAACATGTAAAGAGTTGGTCCCGTGTTTTCATGAGCTGAAATAAAAAAAAGATCCCAGAAATGTTCCATATGTACAAAAGGCTTATTTCTGAAAATTGTTGTGCACAAATTTGTTTACATCCCTGTTATGAGAGCATCTCCACCTTGCCAAGATAATCCATCCACCTGACAGCTGATTAAACAGCATGATCATTACACAGGTGCACCTTGTGCTGGGGACAATAAAAGGCCACTTTAAAATGTGCAGTTTTGTTGTTACACAACACAATGCCACAGATGTCTCAAGTTTTGAGGGAGCGTGCCATTGGCATGCTGACTGCTGGAATGTCCATCAGAGCTGTTGCCAGAGAATTGAATGTTCATTTCTCTACCAGCTGCCTCCGGCGTCTTTTTAGAGAATTTGGCAGTATGTCCAACCGGTCTCACAACTGCAGACCACATGTAACCACGTCAGCCCAGGACCTCCATATCGGGCTTCTTCACCTATGGGGGTGGTGAGGAATATTTCTCTGTAATAAAGCTCTTTTGTGGGGAAAAACTCATACTGATTGGCTGGGCCTGGCTCCTAAGTGAGTGGGCCTATGTCCTCCCACGCCCACCCATGGCTGCACCCCTGCCCAGTCATGTGAAATCCATACATTAGGGCCTAATGAATTTATTTTAATTGACTGATTTCCTTATATGAACTATAACTCAGCAAAATCTTAGAAATTGTAAACATGTTGTGTTTATATTTTTGTTCAGTATATATACACAGGATCAAAGAAAGTTTAAACCAACAAGCACAGAAATTGGACACATTGTAAACCGCAGGTCCAACAGGAAAAAGTTAGCTAGCTAGCATAGTTTTTTGTTGTTGTTGCAGAGACATATTTTTGGGGAGCATCTGATCACCTCACGTGTTGAGTGATGAACATGAATTTGAATGGTCCTGTTACAGTCATGACGCAAGTGACGCTATGCTGTCAAATCCTCCCAAGTTCTTAGTTTCACCAGCTGTTTTTGAAGAAAACTGCTATTTTTTCATCATTTGAATGGTCCCTAGGGGATGTATCCAAATGAATGTCGATAGAAAACAGCTACTCTGCTGTTATTTTGTCTGCAGAGGTCTTGACTGTGTTAGCCGTCAGTTAGCTGGCTAGCTAGCGAGGGATAAGAACGTTGCCAGCGACCATGGCAACGGAACGTAAAGAATGAACGACTGGGTCGCGTCTCAAGCAACCAAAAGGTGAGAACATTCTCTTATAAAGATATCAACAACGTGTTTTCATTTCTACCGGTAAATGTCTGCTATAGTATAGTTTTCTTTGACAGCTGGTGTAAGCGGATTAAACGCCTCCATTCCGTAAATTACCGTCGGCTCCGCTGCGTCCTCCATTATGGGTAATGTGCAGAACGTCTGCGTTTATCCCTTACTACTCTATGAGGGGAGGGGAACAAACCAAACAAACAATCTCCATGGCCTCTGAGCAACATTCCAAGGCTGCGTAACAAATAGCACCTACTATAGTCAAAACTAATGCACTACATAGGGGATAGGACGCTATTTGGGACTCAGAAAGCGAGAACAGCAGGGGTCCAAGCACTGACCTTTGGGGAACATCAAATATAACTTTTTGTAGTACTAAGTTGATTTCTATGCCTGCAGAACAAATCAATGTCCATTTGTATCTTAATAAATTAAGGAGTTAAATTGGCAGAGAAGCCGTTCATAAACACGAAGCAAGTACAGTATAGTACATAGTATATGTGTATATATATGTATAGTACACATCTATGGACACACAGTACTGCGGGGGTGTGTGAGCGTGTGTGTATTCGACAGGCACTACATTACTATCATACTGCATTAAATCTTCTGCATGGTCTGACATTTCTACGTGGATTGGATGACTCTTCCTTTTCCAGTCTGCACATGCAAACAGGAAGTTAAAAAAAAGCCTTATAAAAGGCTGCCATATGTCTCCAATTATTCCCCTCTCCGCTCTCTCATATTTCCTGTCACATTTAAATAGAGACAGTGTGGTTCGCTTAATCTCCTTGAAATGCAAAAGACAAGGAATCTACAGTACATCCCAAAGCAGTGGGAAGAGGAGGAGGTGGAGACTGTTGACTTTATTTACTGAGATTGAGAGTATCACACTGTAAAATGAGCTTTAACACACACACACACACACACACACACACACACACACACACACACACACACACACACACACACACACACACACACACACACACAGCAAAGCGCCTGTGTTTGCTTTAGCCGCAGGAGTGTGACACCTCGGTCGTAATTGGTGTTAACCCCCCAACGTGGCCGTTGTCACTGGTGTTTCACCACGTCTGGCTTGAGAGGCCTGGGAGGCACGAGAATGAGTTAACGTCCAGATGAGAGAAGGCAGGGGGGTGTGTGTGTGTGTGTGTGTGTGTGTGTGTGTGTGTGTGTGTGTGTGTGTGTGTGTGTGTGTGTGTGTGAGAGAGGGCAGGAGGGGGGTCCAGACAGACAGAAAAACATTCCCCATTCTTCACGCGCATCTCCATACACCACTGCTAGTGGTAAAGGGTGTTAGTGTGTGTGTAAAGCGTGTGAGAGAATATGTGTGTGTGTGTGTGTGTTTGTGTAAAGGGTATAAAGCAGGGTTCAATTCAGAATTTTGGAATTGGCTCCCATTCAACTCATGAGTTGAAATTAGAATTCAAATTGGCCACACCCCACAGGATGTAGAATTACAATTTTAGTTTGAGTGACAGGAAGAAGAATTGAATTGAGTGCCAAAAAACTAAATTCCACTCAGTTTTATTTAATCTGACAGATAACATTTCCAGATATCAAATAATATATCACTTTTCTCTGGAAACAATGTTCATATCCTATTTTTTTTTTTATCTTGAAGTGCTTAGAATTTCCTATCTTAGAATAGCTAATTATATGTTCACCACCCATTTAATCTGGGGTGGCAGGTAGCCTAGTGGCTAGATCTTGGACAAGATCAAATCCCCGAGCTGACAAGGTAAAAATCTGTCGTTCTGCCCCTGAACAAGGCAGTTAACCCGCTGTTCCCCGGTAGGCCGTCATTGAAAATAAGAATTTGTTCTTAACTGACATGCCTACTGTATGCCTAACCTTAACCACACTGCTAACTGTATGCCTAACCTTAACCACACTGCTATCTGTATGCCTAACCTTAACCACACTGCTAACTGTATGCCTAACCTTAACCACACTGCTATCTGTATGCCTAACCTTAACCACACTGCTATCTGTATGCCTAACCTTAACCACACTGCTAACTGTATGCCTAACCTTAACCACACTGCTAACTGTATGCCTAACCTTAACCACACTGCTATCTGTATGCCTAACCTTAACCACACTGCTAACTGTATGCCTAACCTTAACCACACTGCTAACTGTATGCCTAACCTTAACCACACTGCTAACTGTATGCCTAACCTTAACCACACTGCTATCTGTATGCCTAACCTTAACCACACTGCTATCTGTATGCCTAACCTTAACCACACTGCTATCTGTATGCCTAACCTTAACCACACTGCTATCTGTATGCCTAACCTTAACCACACTGCTATCTGTATGCCTAACCTTAACCACACTGCTATCTGTATGCCTAACCTTAACCACACTGCTATCTGTATGCCTAACCTTAACCACACTGCTATCTGTATGCCTAACCCTAACCACACTGCTATCTGTATGCCTAACCTTAACCACACTGCTAACTGTATGCCTAACCTTAACCACACTGCTAACTGTATGCCTAACCTTAACCACACTGCTATCTGTATGCCTAACCTTAACCACACTGCTAACTGTATGCCTAACCTTAACCACACTGCTAACTGTATGCCTAACCTTAACCACACTGCTATCTGTATGCCTAACCTTAACCACACTGCTAACTGTATGCCTAACCTTAACCACACTGCTAACTGTATGCCTAACCTTAACCACACTGCTAACTGTATGCCTAACCTTAACCACACTGCTAACTGTATGCCTAACCTTAACCACACTGCTATCTGTATGCCTAACCTTAACCTTAACCACACTGCTATCTGTATGCCTAACCTTAACCACACTGCTAACTGTATGCCTAACCTTAACCTTAACCACACTGCTATCTGTATGCCTAACCTTAACCACACTGCTATCTGTATGCCTAACCTTAACCACACTGCTATCTGTATGCCTAACCTTAACCACACTGCTATCTGTATGCCTAACCTTAACCACACTGCTATCTGTATGCCTAACCTTAACCACACTGCTATCTGTATGCCTAACCTTAACCACACTGCTAACTGTATGCCTAACCTTAACCACACTGCTAACTATATGCCTAACCTTAACCTTAACCACACTGCTATCTGTATGCCTAACCTTAACCACACTACTATCTGTATGCCTAACCTTAACCACACTGCTATCTGTATGCCTAACCTTAACCACACTGCTAACTGTATGCCTAACCTTAACCACACTGCTATCTGTATGCCTAACCTTAACCACACTGCTATCTGTATGCCTAACCTTAACCACACTGCTAACTGTATGCCTAACCTTAACCACACTGCTAACTGTATGCCTAACCTTAACCACACTGCTATCTGTATGCCTAACCTTAACCACACTGCTATCTGTATGCCTAACCTTAACCACACTGCTAACTGTATGCCTAACCTTAACCACACTGCTAACTGTATGCCTAACCTTAACCACACTGCTAACTGTATGCCTAACCTTAACCACACTGCTAACTGTATGCCTAACCTTAACCACACTGCTAACTGTATGCTCGACCCTAATCTGCCAAACCCAGATTTGTCCGTCGGACTGCCAGATGGTGAAGCGTGATACAGCTCATCACTCCAGAGAACGTGTTTCCACTGCGAGCTTTACACCGCTCCAGCCGACGCTTGGCATTGCGCATGGTGATCTTAGGCTTGTGTGCGGCTGCTCGGCCATGGAAACCCATTTCATGAAGCTCCCGACGAACAGTTCTTGTGCTGACGTGTGCTTCCACAGGTAGTTTGGAACTCAGTAGTGAGTGTTAAAACAGCCAGCCCTGCTGTTAACTTGGCACTGAGCTGTTAATGAAGCTAACACCTTCGCTATTACACTGAGCTGTTAATGAAGCTAACACCTTCGCTATTACACTGAGCTGTTAATGAAGCTAACACCTTCTATATTACACTGAGCTGTTAATGAAAGCTAACACCTTCTCTAATTACACTGAGCTGTTAATGAAGCTAACACCTTCTAATTACACTGAGCTGTTAATGAAAGCTAACACCTTCTCTAATTACACTGAGCTGTTAATGAAGCTAACACCTTCGCTATTACACTGAGCTGTTAATGAAGCTAACACCTTCTCTAATTACACTGAGCTGTTAATGAAGCTAACACCTTCTCTAATTACACTGAGCTGTTAATGAAGCTAACACCTTCTAATTACACTGAGCTGTTAATGAAGCTAACACCTTCTCTAATTACACTGAGCTGTTAATGAAGCTAACACCTTCGCTATTACACTGAGCTGTTAATGAAGCTAACACCTTCTATTACACTGAGCTGTTAATGACAAGGCCCGCTCCCAAGGACTGTGGGCTAACGTTCTCCGTGGCCGACGTGAGTACGACATTTAAACGTGTTAACCCTCGCCAGGCTGCCCGGCCCAGACGGCATCCCTAGCCGTGTCCTCAGAGCACGCGCAGACCAGCTGGCTGGTGTGTTTACAGACATATTCAATCTCTCCCTGTCCCAGTCATGCTGTCCCCACATGCTTCAAGAGGGCCACCATTGTTCCTGTTCCTAAGAAAGCGAAGGTAACTGAGCTAAACGACTACCGCCCCGTAGCACTCACTTCCATCATCATGAAGTGCTTTGAGAGACTAGTCAAGGACCATATCACCTCCACCTGACACCCTATGACCCAGTTCAGTTTGCTTACCGCCCCAATCAATCCACAGACGATGCAATCGCCATCACTCTGCACACTGCCCTATCCTACCTGGACAAGAGGAATACCTATGTAAGAATGCTGTTCATTGACTATAGCTCAGCATTCAACACTTATAGTACCCTCCAAGCTCATCATCAAGCTCGGGGCTCTGGGTCTGAACCCCGCCCTGTGCAACTGGGTCCTGGACTTCCTGACGGGCCGCTCCCAGGTGGTGAAGGTAGGAAGCAACAGTGAAAAACCTTCAAGTTCCTTGGCGTACACATCACTGACAATCTGAAAAGGTCCACCCACACAGACAGTGTGGTGAAAAAGGTGCAATAGCGCCTTGTCTTGGCACCTAAGACCCTCACAAACTTTTACAGATTGAGAGCATCCTGTCGGCTGTATCACCGCCTGGTACGGCAACTGCACCGCCCTCAACCACAGAGCTCTCCAGAGGGTGGTGTGGTCTGCACAATGCATCACCGGGGGCAAACTACTTGCCCTCCAGGACAACTACACCACCCGATGTCACAGGAAGGCCAAAAAGATCATCAAGGACAACAACCACCCGAGCCACGGCCTGTTCACCCCGTTATCATCCAGAAGGAGAGGTCAGTACAGATGCATCAGAGCTGGGACCTAGACAGAAAAACAGCTTCTATCTCAAGACCATCAGACTGTTCAATAGCCATCACTAGCCGGCTACCACCCGGTTACTCAACCCTGCACCTTAGAGACTGCTGCCCTATATACATAGACATGGAATCACTGGTCACTATAATAATGGAACACTAGTCACTTTAATAATGTTTACATAATGCTTTACTCATCTCATATGTATATACTGTATTCTATTCTACTATATTCTAGTCAATGCCACTCCACTCGTCCTAATATTTATATATTTCTTAATTCCATTCTTTTACTTTTAGATGTGTGTATTGTTGTGTATTGTTAGATACTACTGCACTGTTGTTGGAACACAATCATTTCACTACACCCTCAATAACATCTGCTAAATATGTGTACGTGACCAATAACATTTGATTTGATTTGTCAACATATCATCAAGCTCTTCACTAGGTGAATCAGGGCGAGCTAGTTCAGGGCTACAACAATGTGTAGCTTTCACTAGGAGAACCACTAGTCTACAGTATCCCTGACATCTGTAGCTTTCACTAGGAGAACCACTAGTCTACAGTATCCCTGACATCTGTAGCTTTCACTAGGAGAACCACTAGCCTACAGTATCCCTGGCATCTGTAGCTTTCACTAGGAGAACCACTAGCCTACAGTATCCCTGACATCTGTAGCTTTCACTAGGAGAACCACTAGTCTACAGTATCCCTGTAGCTTTCACTAGGAGAACCACTAGTCTACAGTATCCCTGTAGCTTTCACTAGGAGAACCACTAGTCTACAGTATCCCTGTAGCTTTCACTAGGAGAACCACTAGTCTACAGTATCCATGACATCTGTAGCTTTCACTAGGAGAACCACTAGTCTACAGTATCCCTGTAGCTTTCACTAGGAGAACCACTAGACTACAGTATCCCTGACATCTGTAGCTTTCACTAGGAGAACCACTAGACTACAGTATCCCTGACATCTGTAGCTTCCACTAGGAGAACCACTAGACTACAGTATCCCTGACATCTGTAGCTTTCACTAGGAAAACCACTAGACTACAGTATCCCTGACATCTGTAGCTTTCACTAGGAGAACCACTAGACTACAGTATCCCTGACATCTGTAGCTTTCACTAGGATAACCCCTAGTCTACAGTATCCCTGTAGCTTTCACTAGGAGAACCACTAGACTACAGTATCCCTGACATCTGTAGCTTTCACTAGGAGAACCACTAGTCTACAGTATCCCTGTAGCTTTCACTAGGAGAACCACTAGACTACAGTATCCCTGACATCTGTAGCTTCCACTAGGAGAACCACTAGACTACAGTATCCCTGACATCTGTAGCTTTCACTAGGAGAACCACTAGACTACAGTATCCCTGACATCTGTAGCTTTCACTAGGAGAACCACTAGACTACAGTATCCCTGACATCTGTAGCTTTCACTAGGATAACCCCTAGTCTACAGTATCCCTGTAGCTTTCACTAGGAGAACCACTAGACTACAGTATCCCTGACATCTGTAGCTTTCACTAGGAGAACCACTAGCCTACAGTATCCCTGACATCTGTAGCTTTCACTAGGAGAACCACTAGCCTACAGTATCCCTGACATCTGTAGCTTTCACTAGGAGAACCACTAGTCTACAGTATCCCTGTAGCTTTCACTAGGAGAACCACTAGCCTACAGTATCCCTGACATCTGTAGCTTTCACTAGGAGAACCACTAGCCTACAGTATCCCTGACATCTGTAGCTTTCACTAGGAGAACCACTAGTCAACAGTATCCCTGTAGCTTTCACTAGGAGAACCACTAGTCTACAGTATCCCTGTAGCTTTCACTAGGAGAACCACTAGTCTACAGTATCCCTGTAGCTTTCACTAGGAGAACCACTAGTCTACAGTATCCCTGTAGCTTTCACTAGGAGAACCACTAGTCTACAGTATCCCTGTAGCTTTCACTAGGAGAACCACTAGCCTACAGTATCCCTGTAGCTTTCACTAGGAGAACCACTAGCCTACAGTATCCCTGTAGCTTTCACTAGGAGAACCACTAGTCTACAGTATCCCTGTAGCTTTCACTAGGAGAACCACTAGTCTACAGTATCCCTGTAGCTTTCACTAGGAGAACCACTAGTCTACAGTATCCCTGTAGCTTTCACTAGGAGAACCACTAGCCTACAGTATCCCTGTAGCTTTCACTAGGAGAACCACTAGCCTACAGTATCCCTGTAGCTTTCACTAGGAGAACCACTAGTCTACAGTATCCCTGTAGCTTTCAGTAGGAGAACCACTAGTCTACAGTATCCCTGTAGCTTTCACTAGGAGAACCACTAGTCTACAGTATCCCTGTAGCTTTCACTAGGAGAACCACTAGCCTACAGTATCCCTGTAGCTTTCACTAGGAGAACCACTAGTCTACAGTATCCCTGTAGCTTTCACTAGGAGAACCACTAGTCTACAGTATCCCTGTAGCTTTCACTAGGAGAACCACTAGCCTACAGTATCCCTGTAGCTTTCACTAGGAGAACCACTAGTCTACAGTATCCCTGTAGCTTTCACTAGGAGAACCACTAGTCTACAGTATCCCTGTAGCTTTCACTAGGAGAACCACTAGCCTACAGTATCCCTGTAGCTTTCACTAGGAGAACCACTAGCCTACAGTATCCCTGTAGCTTTCACTAGGAGAACCACTAGTCTACAGTATCCCTGTAGCTTTCACTAGGAGAACCACTAGTCTACAGTATCCCTGTAGCTTTCACTAGGAGAACCACTAGCCTACAGTATCCCTGTAGCTTTCACTAGGAGAACCACTAGTCTACAGTATCCCTGTAGCTTTCACTAGGAGAACCACTAGTCTACAGTATCCCTGCCATCTGTAGCTTTCACTAGGAGAACCACTAGTCTACAGTATCGCTGACATCTGTAGCTTTCACTAGGAGAACCACTAGTCTACAGTATTCCTGTAGCTTTCACTAGGAGAACCACTAGTCTACAGTATCCCTGTAGCTTTCACTAGGAGAACCACTAGTCTACAGTATCCCTGTAGCTTTCACTAGGAGAACCACTAGTCTACAGTATCCCTGACATCTGTAGCTTTCACTAGGAGAACCACTAGACTACAGTAGCCCTGTAGCTTTCACTAGGAGAACCACTAGCCTACAGTATCCCTGACATCTGTAGCTTTCACTAGGAGAACCACTAGCCTACAGTATCCCTGACATCTGTAGCTTTCACTAGGAGAACCACTAGTCAACAGTATCCCTGTAGCTTTCACTAGGAGAACCACTAGTCTACAGTATCCCTGTAGCTTTCACTAGGAGAACCACTAGCCTACAGTATCCCTGTAGCTTTCACTAGGAGAACCACTCGTCTACAGTATCCCTGTAGCTTTCACTAGGAGAACCACTAGTCTACAGTATCCCTGTAGCTTTCACTAGGAGAACCACTAGTCTACAGTATCCCTGTAGCTTTCACTAGGAGAACCACTAGTCTACAGTATCCCTGTAGCTTTCACTAGGAGAACCACTAGTCTACAGTATCCCTGTAGCTTTCACTAGGAGAACCACTAGTCTACAGTATCCCTGTAGCTTTCACTAGGAGAACCACTAGTCTACAGTATCCCTGTAGCTTTCACTAGGAGAACCACTAGCCTACAGTATCCCTGTAGCTTTCACTAGGAGAACCACTAGTCTACAGTATCCCTGTAGCTTTCACTAGGAGAACCACTAGTCTACAGTATCCCTGTAGCTTTCACTAGGAGAACCACTAGTCTACAGTATCCCTGTAGCTTTCACTAGGAGAACCACTAGTCTACAGTATCCCTGTAGCTTTCACTAGGAGAACCACTAGTCTACAGTATCCCTGTAGCTTTCACTAGGAGAACCACTAGCCTACAGTATCCCTGTAGCTTTCACTAGGAGAACCACTAGCCTACAGTATCCCTGTAGCTTTCACTAGGAGAACCACTAGCCTACAGTATCCCTGTAGCTTTCACTAGGAGAACCACTAGTCTACAGTATCCCTGTAGCTTTCACTAGGAGAACCACTAGTCTACAGTATCCCTGTAGCTTTCACTAGGAGAACCACTCGTCTACAGTATCCCTGTAGCTTTCACTAGGAGAACCACTAGCCTACAGTATCCCTGTAGCTTTCACTAGGAGAACCACTAGTCTACAGTATCCCTGTAGCTTTCACTAGGAGAACCACTAGTCTACAGTATCCCTGTAGCTTTCACTAGGAGAACCACTAGCCTACAGTATCCCTGCCATCTGTAGCTTTCACTAGGAGAACCACTAGTCTACAGTATCGCTGACATCTGTAGCTTTCACTAGGAGAACCACTAGTCTACAGTATTCCTGTAGCTTTCACTAGGAGAACCACTAGTCTACAGTATCCCTGTAGCTTTCACTAGGAGAACCACTAGTCTACAGTATCCCTGACATCTGTAGCTTTCACTAGGAGAACCACTAGACTACAGTAGCCCTGTAGCTTTCACTAGGAGAACCACTAGTCTACAGTATCCCTGTAGCTTTCACTAGGAGAACCACTAGTCTACAGTATCCCTGTAGCTTTCACTAGGAGAACCACTAGTCTACAGTATCCCTGTAGATTTCACTAGGAGAACCACTAGTCTACAGTATCCCTGTAGCTTTCACTAGGAGAACCACTAGCCTACAGTATCCCTGTAGCTTTCACTAGGAGAACCACTAGTCTACAGTATCCCTGTAGCTTTCACTAGGAGAACCACTAGCCTACAGTATCCCTGACATCTGTAGCTTTCACTAGGAGAACCACTAGCCTACAGTATCCCTGACATCTGTAGCTTTCACTAGGAGAACCACTAGTCAACAGTATCCCTGTAGCTTTCACTAGGAGAACCACTAGTCTACAGTATCCCTGTAGCTTTCACTAGGAGAACCACTAGTCTACAGTATCCCTGTAGCTTTCACTAGGAGAACCACTAGTCTACAGTATCCCTGTAGCTTTCACTAGGAGAACCACTAGTCTACAGTATCCCTGTAGCTTTCACTAGGAGAACCACTAGTCTACAGTATCCCTGTAGCTTTCACTAGGAGAACCACTAGCCTACAGTATCCCTGCCATCTGTAGCTTTCACTAGGAGAACCACTAGTCTACAGTATCCCTGTAGCTTTCACTAGGAGAACCACTAGTCTACAGTATCCCTGTAGCTTTCACTAGCGTTACTGCTCCTATGAAGATTAACATGGAGCAACGTGGAAAACCACTCGTATACAGGTAACTGCCAAAATAAAGGAAACCCCATCATAAATAGGTCTTAATAGGGCGTTGGACCACCACCAACCAGAACAGCTTCAATGCACCAACATATTCTACAAGTGTCGGGAACTCTATTGGAGGGACACCATTCTTCCACGGGACATTCCCTAATTTGGTGTTTTTGTTGATGAAAAACGCTGTCTCAGATGCTGCTCCAGAACCTCCCATAAGTGTTCAATTGGGTTGGTGAGTCACTGAGATCTCTTCTTCTGGCTACGGCATTTTTCAAATACGTGACCCTTAGCATTATGGGATGTTTAATTAACTCAAGGAACCTCACCTGTGTGGAAGCATCTGCTTTCAATATACTTTGTATCCCACATTTACTCGAGTGTTTCCTTTATTTTGGCAGTTACCTGTACATTCACATATGGCTCCCATAGAAACAGTCACTTCCTGCCTGGGTTCTGACAGCCGACCAGGAGAGAGCGTGACACGAGGCAGAGCTCAATACACGTGAATTCACCGAGGAACGGAGGTCTGTTTAAAACACTTCAGACGACAACAACAAAAAAGTTCAGACTGTGGATGTGTCCAAAATGGCACCCTATTCCCTTTATAGTGCACTACTTTTAAGCAGGGCCCAATGGGACCTGGCACCCTATTCCCTTTATAGTGCACTACTTTTAAGCAGGGCCCAATGGGACCTGGCACCCTATTCCCTTTATAGTGCACTACTTTTAAGCAGGGCCCAATGGGACCTGGCACCCTATTCCCTTTATAGTGCACTACTTTTAAGCAGGGCCCAATGGGACCTGGCACCCTATTCCCTTTATAGTGCACTACTTTTAAGCAGGGCCCAATGGGACCTGGCACCCTATTCCCTTTATAGTGCACTACTTTTAAGCAGGGCCCAATGGGACCTGGCACCCTATTCCCTTTATAGTGCACTACTTTTAAGCAGGGCCCAATGGGACCTGGCACCCTATTCCCTTTATAGTGCACTACTTTTGAGCAGGGCCCAATGGGACCTGGCACCCTATTCCCTTTATAGTGCACTACTTTTAAGCAGGGCCCAATGGGACCTGGCACCCTATTCCCTTTATAGTGCACTACTTTTAAGCAGGGCCCAATGGGACCTGGCACCCTATTCCCTTTATAGTGCACTACTTTTGAGCAGGGCCCAATGGGACCTGGCACCCTATTCCCTTTATAGTGCACTACTTTTAAGCAGGGCCCAATGGGACCTGGCACCCTATTCCCTTTATAGTGCACTACTTTTAAGCAGGGCCCAATGGGACCTGGCACCCTATTCCCTTTATAGTGCACTACTTTTGAGCAGGGCCCAATGGGACCTGGCACCCTATTCCCTTTATAGTGCACTACTTTTAAGCAGGGCCCAATGGGACCTGGCACCCTATTCCCTTTATAGTGCACTACTTTTGAGCAGGGCCCAATGGGACCTGGCACCCTATTCCCTTTATAGTGCACTACTTTTGAGCAGGGCCCAATGGGACCTGGCACCCTATTCCCTTTATAGTACACTACTTTTGAGCAGGGCCCAAAGGGACCTGGCACCCTATTCCCCAGGGGCCCTAGTCAAAAGCAGTGTACTATAAAAGGGAATTGGGTTCCATTTGGGACTCAGCCTGGAAGTCATAGATGTCATATGAAACATGACACAAATCCAGGTCTTTGTCACAGAGCATTACGGCAGAACTGATGCGTTGATGTGGACTATTACGTAACTGCACTAAACGCTTAAGGCCTGCAAATCAGGAGACATTTTATAGTTTGATTTTTTGTGGGGACAAACATAGTCACTACAGCGTTTCTTCTCGGGTGGTGGGATGTGACTATTTGCTAATGTGTCGGGCCAGCTGACGAAGACTGAGAAGAGATAATGGCTTGTGTGTGTGTGTGTGTGTGCGTCGGGTCTGTGTGTGTGTGTGTGTGTTGGTCTGTGTGTGTGTGCGCCTGTCGGTCTGTGTGTGTGTGTTTAACCCCATGTCAAGCTAACCCTTAAAAGACACGTCTGTCACTAATCTTCTCCTATTATCTGCTCCTCTCCCTTCAAGAGGACACTCCAGAAATGGTTGAGGGGTGAGGACTTCTGGGAGGCTGATGGGTTAGGGGTGCTAGGAGGCTGATGGGTGAGGGGTGTGGGGTTGAGGGGTGCTGGGTGGCTGATCGGTGAAGAGAGGCTGATCGGTGAAGCGAGGCCGATCGGTGAAGAGAGGCTGATCGGTGAAGGGAGATGAAGGGAGGCTGATAGGTGAAGAGAGGCTGATCGGTGAAGGGAGATGAAGGGAGGCTGATCGGTGAAGGGAGATGAAGGGAGGCTGATCGGTGAAGGGAGATGAAGGGAGGCTGATCGGTGAAGAGAGGCTGATCGGGGAAGAGAGGCTGATTGGTGAAGAGAGGCTGATCGGTGAAGGGAGGCTGATAGGTGAAGGAAGGCTGATAGGTGAAGAGAGGCTGATCAGTGAAGGGAGATGAAGGGAGGCTGATAGGTGAAGAGAGGCTGATCGGTGAAGAGAGGCTGATCGGTGAAGAGAGGCTGATCGGTGAAGGGAGATGAAGGGAGGCTGATAGGTGAAGAGAGGCTGATCGGTGAAGAGAGGCTGATCGGTGAAGAGAGGCTGATAGGTGAAGGGCATTGTGCTAGGGGGCTCTGAGATGGGTGTTTATAGTGAAGGCTAGTTGAGAAACGGAAGCAAAACACATTCTGTCCAACTAAGGTCTCTCCCCTCGTGATGTACTTGGAAATTTAATGTGTTTTTAAAGACATCACACCCATTTGTAGAAGGCATGGGAGAGAAGGTCTCTCAACCACTAATGCCCGGCCTACAAGAACCCACGGAATAATCTGTACTGCGAATGATTGATCATTCTCAGAACCAGGGAGCTAAATATATTTGATTAATGCTTTAATTGTCATTATTCAACCACTAGTCCTGGCCGGTTATATACCGTATACCGGGGTATTGTGAAATACAGATGGTAGGATTTTCAATACCGTAATGAAAAAAATGATATATTATATAAGAAAAAGTTTGAGGGGAGGGTTTGGGGTTAGTTAAGTTACACAACTCTCAGCGACACAAAGACAGACAGAGAGACAGACAGATAGACACCAGACACACAGAGAAACAGACAGACAGATCAACAGAACAGAAAGACCATCCAACCAACCGACAGACAGATCAACAGAACAACCAACCAACCAATCGACAGACAGATCAACAGAAAGACCATCCATCCAACCGACAGACAGATCAACAGAAAGACCATCCAACCGACAGACAGACAGATCAACAGAACAGAAAGACCATCCAACCAACCGACAGACAGATCAACAGAAAGACCATCCATCCAACCGACAGACAGATCAACAGAAAGACCATCCAACCAACCGACAGACAGACAGATCAACAGAACAGCCAGACCATCCAACCAACCGACAGACAGACAGATCAACAGAACAGCCAGACCATCCAACCAACCGACAGACAGATCAACAGAAAGACCATCCAACCAACCGACAGACAGATCAACAGAAAGACCATCCAACCAACCGACAGACAGATCAACAGAAAGACCATCCAACCAACCGACAGACAGATCAACAGAACAGAAAGACCATCCAACCAACCAACCGACAGATCAACAGAACAGAAAGACCATCCAACCAACCAACCGACAGATCAACAGAACAGAAAGACCATCCAACCAACCGACAGACAGATCAACAGAAAGACCATCCAACCAACCGACAGACAGATCAACAGAACAGAAAGACCATCCAACCAACCAACCGACAGATCAACAGAACAGAAAGACCATCCAACCAACCGACAGACAGACAGATCAACAGAAAGACCATCCAACCGACAGACAGACAGATCAACAGAAAGACCATCCATCCAACCGACAGACAGATCAACAGAACAACCAACCAACCAACCAACCGACAGATCAACAGAACAGACAGACAATCCAACCAACCAATCGACAGACAGATCAACAGAAAGACCATCCAACTGCTAGACAGACAGACGGTCCCCAACAGCTGTCTGATTGGGTAAGGTTGTGTGGGCCCCCTAGGGCCTCCGTAGAGCCCCTGAGAGGACCGTGCTGTGGCACTAAGCGTCTGTGTTCCAGCAGCCACGTGGATACTTCAAACAGAAAGGACGCTACGCTTCACAAACCCTCCCCCTTTACCCCACCGTCCCCCCTAAGACACTATAAGGGGTTCCTCTAAAGATGACCCCACCAGTCAGCGCTCCATGAATCAGCCCCTGTCATCCTACCACTGACTGACAGATATCCCCCCCCCTCTCTCCTGCCTGCCAGTCTCTCAACAGGTGTCTCCCTCCAACGGCCCACAATCCATCTCACCCCACCCTGCCTGTCATTATGAAAGGGCTCTGGCCGTCAGGAGAGGAAGGAATGTATTGTGGAAATGGGTTCTCCCCCCTTCTCTCTGGCAGCAAACGAGCCTTCACCAGGGGCAAGGTCAGACGCCCAATTAATTGTGGCGGAACTGCAAGATGTTTTGGTTCTGTGGGGAAGCCTTGTGTAACTTAATGGTGTGAAAGTGTGTGTGTGTGTGGGTGTGTGTGTGTGTGTGAGAGAGAGAGAGAGAGAGAGAGAGAGAGAGAGAGAGAGAGAGAGAGAGAGAGAGAGAGAGAGAGAGAGAGAGAGAGAGAGAGAGAGAGAGAGAGAGAGAGAGAGAGAGAGAGAGAGAGAGAGAGAGACAGAGAGAGAGAGACAGAGAGAGAGAGAGAGAGAGAGAGAGAGAGAGAGAGAGAGAGAGAGAGAGAGAGAGAGAGAGAGAGGGTGTCAGAGTGAGTGTGTGAACCTAACCAAATAACCAAATGCTGTTTTAGGTGGTGAGCGGTGGGAGGGAAGGAAGGAGGGAGGGAAGGAGGCAGGGAGAGAGAAGGAGGGAGGGAGGGAAGGAGGCAGGGAAGGAGTGAGGGAAGGAGGGAGGGAGGAGGGAAGAAGGGAAGGAGGGAGTGAAGGGGGAAGGAGGGAGGGAGAGGGAAGGAGGGAGGGAGGTAAGGAAGGAGGGAGGGAAGGAGGAGGGAAGGAGGGAGGGAAGGAGGAGGGAAGGAGGAAGGAAGGAAGGAGGGAAGGAGGGAGGGAGGGAGGGAGGGAGGGAGGGAGGGAAGGAAGGAGGGAGGGAGGGAGGGAAGGAAGGAAGCAAGGAAGGAGGAAGGAGAGGCACGGAGGGAGGGAGGGAGGGAGGGAGGGAGGGAGGGAGGGAAGGAAGGAGGGAGGGAAGGAGGGAGGGAAGGAAGGAGGGAGAGGGAAGGAAGGAAGGAAGGAAGGAAGGAAGGAAGGAGGGAGGGAGGGAGGGAAGGAGGGAGGGAGGGAGGGAGGGAGGGAGGGAAGGAAGGAAGGAGGGAGGGAAGGAGAGAAGGAGAGAGGGAGGAGGCTGGAGTGAGGGAAGGAGGGAGGGAGGGAGAGGGAAGGAGGGAGGGAAGGAAGGAGGGAAGGAAGGAGGGAGGGAAGGAGGGAGGGAAGGAAGGAGGGAGGGAAGGAGGGAGGGAGGGAAGGAAGGAGGGAGGGAAGGAGGGAGGGAGGGAGGGAAGGAGGGAGGGAGGGAAGGAAGGAGGGAGGGAAGAAGGAAGGAGGGAGGGAAGAAGGGAGGGAGAGGGAAGGAGGGAGATTTGTGTAAGGTAAAGGTTGCAGGCTTGTACACAGCACAAGGTGCACCTGTGTAATGATCATGTTGTATAATCAGCTTCTTGATGTGCCACACCTGTCAGGTGGATGGATTATCTTGGCAATGGAGAAATGCTCACTAACAGGGATGTAAACAAAATTGTGCATATGGAACATTTCTGGGATCTTTTATTTCAGCTCATGAAACATGGGACCAACTCTTTACATATTTCTATTTGTGTTCAGTGTAGTTTTGGTGGGCATCATGTGTTACTAGTTGCCCTCCTACAGACGTGAAGATACGATGCCCCATGGGATCAGTGTGACACAGCTGAGCACTGCACACACACACACACACACACACACACACACACACACACACACACACACACACACACAGACACAGACACAGACACAGACACAGACACACACACACACACACACACACACACAGACACACACACACAGTCTTATTCAGACACAGACAGTCCAAACGGGCGGCAGACAACAGTCACCTTGTCGCCTTCGATTGTCCTCGGCCCATGTTGCTGGAGCGACACCTCACACACAGCTCAACGGGCCCAGGATTCTGCTGTGGGCCGAGGGCTCTGATAGGCTACTGCTGTGGGCCGAGGGCTCTGATAGGCTAGTGCTGCCCGCGGCTGACATTTCTGTTACTTCAGCTCTGCAGAACAAACAGAATCCACTCTGCCTAACCAGTGCCCCAGAATCCACTCTGCCTAACCAGTGTCCCAGAATCCACTCTGCCTAACCAGTGCCCCAGAATCCACTCTGCCTAACCAGTGTCCCAGAATCCACTCTGTCTAACCAGTGCCCCAGAATCCACTCTGCCTAACCAGTGCCCCAGAATCCACTCTGCCTAACCAGTGCCCCAGAATCCACTCTGCCTAACCAGTGTCCCAGAATCCACTCTGCCTAACACGTGTCCCAGAATCCACTCTGCCTAACCAGTGTCCCAGAATCCACTCTGCCTAACACGTGCCCCAGAATCCACTCTGCCTAACCAGTGTCCCAGAATCCACTCTGCCTAACACGTGTCCCAGAATCCACTCTGCCTAACCAGTGTCCCAGAATCCACTCTGCCTAACACGTGCCCCAGAATCCACTCTGCCTAACCAGTGTCCCAGAATCCACTCTGCCTAACAAGTGTCCCAGAATCCACTCTGCCTAACACGTGCCCCAGAATCCACTCTGCCTAACCAGTGTCCCAGAATCCACTCTGCCTAACAAGTGTCCCAGAATCCACTCTGCCTAACAAGTGTCCCAGAATCCACTCTGCCTAGCACGTGCCCCAGAATCCACTCTGCCTAACCAGTGTCCCAGAATCCACTCTGCCTAACAAGTGCCCCAGAATCCACTCTGTCTAACAAGTGTCCCAGAATCCACTCTGCCTAACAAGTGTCCCAGAATCCACTCTGCCTAACCAGTGTCCCAGAATCCACTCTGCCTAACAAGTGTCCCAGAATCCACTCTGACTAACCAGTCTAACAGAATCCACTCTGACTAACTAGTCTAACAGAATCCACTCTGACTAACTAGTCTAACAGAATCCACTCTGACTAACTAGTCTAACAGAATCCACTCTGTCTAACTAGTCTAACAGAATCCACTCTGTCTAACTAGTCTAACAGAATCCACTCTGACTAACTAGTCTAACAGAATCCACTCTGACTAACTAGTCTAACAGAATCCACTCTGACTAACTAGTCTAACAGAATCCACTCTGTCCGATTCATGGAAAACCAGCAAAATATATCAGCCTGTCCCTCCCCGATAGCACTGTCTGTGTGTATGTGGTGTCTGTGGTGTGTGGTGTCTGTGTGTATGTGGTGTCTGTGTGTATGTGGTGTCTGTGATGTGTGGTGTATGTGGTATGTGGTGTCTGTGTGTATGTGGTGTGTGGTGTCTGTGTGTATGTGGTGTATGTGGTGTCTGTGGTGTGTGTGTGTGTATGTGGTGTGTGGTGTCTGTGGTGTGTGGTGTCTGTGTGTATGTGGTGTATGTGTGTCTGTGGTGTGTGGTGTCTGTGTGTATGTGGTGTCTGGTGTCTGTGTATATGTGGTGTCTGTGGTGTGTGTGTGTCTGTGGTGTGTGGTGTCTGTGGTGTATGTGGTGTGTGGGTGTCTGTGTGTGTGTGGTGTGTGGTGTCTGTGGTGTGTGGTGTATGTGGTGTATGTGGTGTGTGGGTGTCTGTGGTGTGTGGTGTCTGTGGTGTGTGGTGTCTGTGTGTATGTGGTGTCTGTGTGTATGTGGTGTCTGGTGTCTGTGTGTCTGTGGTGTGTGGTGTCTGTGTGTATGTGGTGTCTGTGTGTATGTGGTGTGTGGTGTCTGTGTGTATGTGGTGTGTGGTGTCTGTGTGTCTGTGGTGGTGTGTGTGTGTGTGTGTGTGTGTGTGTGTGTGTGTGTGTGTGTGTGTGTGTGTGTGTGTGTGTGTGTCGGTGGTGTGTGTGTGTTTGTGTGGTGTCTGTGTTGTGTCTGTCTGTGGTGTGTGGTGTCAGTATTGTGTGTGTGTGTGTGTGTGTGTGTGTGTGTGTGTGTGTCTGTGGTGTGTGATGTCTGTGGTGTGTGTGTGTCTGTGGTGTGTGTGTGGTGCCTGTGTTGTGTCTGTCGGTGGTGTGTGTATGTGTCTGTGTTGTGTGTGTGTGTGTCTGTGGTGTGTGTGTGTCTGTGGTGTGTGTGTATGTGGTGTGTAAGATGGGATAAGACCCCATCTCCATCCCTCCCTCTCTCACCAAAAGGTCCTCTTCCATTCTAGTTCTATAGGAAAGTAATATTGCTTTAGTATATAACGTTGGAGACGTCTGCTTGCCTCACTACATCTGTGGCTGTAGGCAAGGCCCTAGTCCCTGGGCTGGCCGACATGTGTTGGGCAGATGGCACAGACGAGAGAGAAGACATACGAAGGCCAGAAAGGGCACCCATCTCTCTCTCTCGCTACCATTCCAACCCCTACCACATCACGGAACATAACCCTTCACTTCACTCATCATGAGCAGCAGGAAATACCCTATGGGTGGTGCCCTGACAAAACTCTATGTATGAGAAAGCGTGTCTGTGTGTGTGTCTCTCTCTCTCGGTTTGACAAGCTCCAGGAAACAGTTATCAGTCCCAGTTTAGAGATGTACCATTCATTCATTCCCACTCACCACATTTACAGCTCTGTCTAATTACACAGTTAAGATCTCGTTATCTCTCTCTCTCTCTCTCTCTCTCTCTCTCTCTCTCTCTCTCTCTCTCTCTCTCTCTCTCTGAAAAAGCAAAAATAGGTTTTGATTTTATTGCAAATGTATTAAAAACAAAAATACCTTATTTACATAAGTATTCAGACACTTTGCTATGAGACTCGAAATTGAGCTCAGGTGCATCCTGTTTCCATTGATCATCCTTGAGATGTTTCTACAACTTGATTGGAGTCCACCTGTAGTAAATTCAATTGATTGGACATGATTTTGAAAGGCACACACCTGTCTATATAAGGCCATACAGTTGACAGTGCATGTCAGAGCAAAAACAAAGCCATGAGGTCGAAGGAATTGTCCGTAGAGCCCCGAGACAGGATTGTGTCGAGACACAGATCTGGGGAAGGGTACCAAAAAATGCAGCATTGAAGGTCCCCAAAAACACAGTGCCCTCCATCATTCTTAAATGGAAGAAGTTTGGAACCACCAAGACTCTTCCTAGAGCTGGCCGTCCGGCCAAACTGAGCAATCAGAAGAGAAGGGCCTTGGTCAGGGAGGTGACCAAGAACCCGATGGTCACTCTGACAGAGCTCCAGAGTTCCTCTGTGCAGCACTCCACCAACCAGGCCTTTATGGTAGAGTGGACAGACAAGGCAGTAAAAGGCACATGACAGCCCGCTTGGAGTTTGCCAAGAGGGACCTAAAGGACTCTCAGACCATGAGAAACAAGATTCTCTGATCTGATTAAACCAAGATGGAACTCTTTGGCCTGAATGCCAAGTGTCATGTCTGGAGGAAACCTGGCACCATCTCTACGGTGAAGCATGGTGGTGGCAGCATCATGCAGTGGAGATGATTTTCAGCGGCAGGGACTGGGAGACTAGTCAGGATCGAGGCAAAGATGAACGGAGCAAATTACAGAGAGATCCTTGATGCGCTCCAGATCGCTCAGGACCTCGGACTGGGGCGAAGTTTCACCTTCCAACGGGACAACGACCCTAAGCACACAGCCAAGACAACGCAGGAGTGGCTTCGGGACAAGTCTCTGAATGTCCTTGAGTGGCCCAGCCAGAGTCCGGACATGAACCCGATCGAACATCTCTGGAGAGACCTGAAAATATCTGTGCAGCAACGTTCCCCATCCAACCTGACAGAGCTTGAGAGGATCTGCAGAGAAGAATGGGAGAAACTCCCCAAATACAGGTGTGCCAAGCTCTTAGCGTCATACCCAAGAAGACTTGAGGCTGTAATCGCTGCCAAAGGTGCTTCAACAAAGTACTGAGTAAAGGGTCTGAATACTTTGGTAAATGTGATATTTCATTTTTTAAGTTTTACACATTTGCTAAATTTCATCCTGAGGTAATGCTTCTTCTGTTTTATAAACCAGGTTTGCTGTTTATTTGAGCAATATGAGATGGAAGGACGTTCCATACAATAAGGGCTCTATATAATACTGTACACTTTGTTGAATTTGTTCTGGATTTGGGGACTGTGAAAAGACCCCTGGTGGCATGTCTGGTGGGGTAAGTGTGTGTGTCAGAGCTGTGTGTAAGTTGACTACGCAAACAATTTGGGATTTTCAACACATTAACGTTTCTTATAGTGTGTGTGTTGTTTCAGCGGTGTAACGCGGACATAGATGGGGTGTGTTGTTTCAGCGGTGTAACACGGACATAGACGGTGTGTGTGTTGTTCAGCGGTGTAACGCGGACATAGACGGGGTGTGTGTTGTTCAGCGGTGTAACACGGACATAGACGGGGTGTGTGTTGTTCAGCGGTGTAACGCGGACATAGACGGGGTGTGTGTTGTTCAGCGGTGTAACACGGACATAGATGGGGTGTGTGTTGTTCAGCGGTGTAACACGGACATAGACGGGGTGTGTGTTGTTCAGCGGTGTAACACGGACATAGACGGGGTGTGTGTTGTTCAGCGGTGTAACGCGGACATAGACGGGGTGTGTGTTGTTCAGCGGTGTAACGCGGACATAGATGGGGTGTGTGTTGTTCAGCGGTGTAACACGGACATAGACGGGGTGTGTGTTGTTCAGCGGTGTAACGCGGACATAGACGGGGTGTGTGTTGTTCAGCGGTGTAACGCGGACATAGACGGGGTGTGTGTTGTTCAGCGGTGTAACGCGGACATAGATGGGGTGTGTGTTGTTCAGCGGTGTAACGCGGACATAGACGGGGTGTGTTGTTCAGCGGTGTAACACGGACATAGACGGGGTGTGTGTTGTTCAGCGGTGTAACGCGGACATAGACGGGGTGTGTGTTGTTCAGCGGTGTAACGCGGACATAGACGGGGTGTGTGTTGTTCAGCGGTGTAACGCGGACATAGACGGGGTGTGTTGTTCAGCGGTGTAACGCGGACATAGACGGGGTGTGTTGTTCAGCGGTGTAACGCGGACATAGATGGGGTGTGTTGTTCAGCGGTGTAACGCGGACATAGACGGGGTGTGTGTTGTTCAGCGGTGTAACACGGACATAGACGGGGTGTGTGTTGTTCAGCGGTGTAACGCGGACATAGACGGGGTGTGTGTTGTTCAGCGGTGTAACACGGACATAGACGGGGTGTGTGCTTGTTTCAATAGCACTACGAACAGTGATAACTATCCCTCTCTCATCTCGTAGGCTTCAAACAGTGTAGTGACGCAAAACATCTCGCTTGATGTCACTTTGCCTGCATCATTCCCAGCATGCACACATTGTCATGTTAAACCTCCTTACTGTGACGTCGTTTACCAAACACACACAAACCCCACTGTGTATGTTAAATGTTGCTTTGCAGGGGACGGGGACGGGGGGACTGGACAGGGAGGGGGAGAGGGGAGGAACGGGGGACGGGGGTCCCCTTATTGTCCTCTCATTGTTGGGGTGTTTCTTTGAGGGTCGGGTCCCGGGGTTTTGTGGGTGCCCCACTGTACGGAGGACAAACCCTGGAGAGAAGCCTGGTGTCCTATCAGTTGGTCACGGCCCACTGCTCTTGGCAACAACAGCCGTCCTGGCAGGCATCGCTAGGCTAGCTAGCTGTGTAGCGTAGCTGTCACTGGCGTAACACAGTTTCTCGCCCCACCCAAGGTTGGAGTTCACCCCCCCCCCCCCCCCCCCCCCCCCCCCCCCCCCCCCCCCCCACAAAAACAAATTCAGGCAGGCAGCCAATCACAAAGTACCGATCGCTGTCCATGGAGCTGAAATTGTGACTCGTCTATGCAGCTGCCTATCGAATCGATTATAGGCTTTCTGTAGTTCCAGGGCATATAGCTTTGCTTTAGCTAATTAATACATGTTTATTGTTAGGCCTATTTGGTCGTTAAGCCGAGCATTTCAGGAAGCTATACACGGTGTGTCACAAGGCTGCCATGTAGACTGCTGGCTGGCGGCAAAAATGTAAGTCCTTGTTCAGTCATTGAGACAACATACTAATCAGCAACCAACTTAATTTTTATACATAAAACTGTCCAGTACATCCTGTACAGCCGTGACATGTCCTATATGTCTTATATGTCCTATATGTCCTATATGTCCTGTATGTCCTATATGTCCTATATATCCTATATGTCCTATATGTCCTATATATCCTGTATGTCCTATATGTCCTATATATCCTATATATCCTATATGTCCTATATGTCCTATATATCCTGTATGTCCTATATGTCCTATATATCCTATATGTCCTATATGTCCTATATATCCTATATATCCTATATGTCCTGTATGTCCTATATATCCTATATGTCCTATATGTCCTATATGTCCTACATGTCCTACATGTCCTATATGTCCTATATATCCTATATGTCCTATATGTCCTATATGTCCTATATTTCCTATATGTCCTATATGTCCTATATATCCTATATGTCCTATATGTCCTATATATCCTGTACAGCCGTGACATGTCCTATATGTCCTATATGTCCTATATGTCCTATATATCCTATATATCCTATATGTCCTATATATCCTGTACAGCCGTGACATGTCCTATATGTCCTATATGTCCTATATGTCCTATATGTCCTATATATCCTATATGTCCTATATGTCCTATATGTCCTATATATCCTGTACAGCCGTGACATGTCCTATATGTCCTATATGTCCTATATGTCCTATATATCCTATATGTCCTATATATCCTATATGTCCTGTATGTCCTATATATCCTATATATCATGTACAGCCGTGACATGTCCTATATGTCCTATATGTCCTATATGTCCTATATGTCCTATATATCCTATATGTCCTATATATCCTATATGTCCTATATATCCTATATGTCCTATATGTCCTATATATCCTATATGTCCTATATATCCTATATATCCTATATGTCCTATATATCCTATATGTCCTATATGTCCTGTATATCCTATATATCCTATATGTCCTATATGTCCTATATATCCTATATGTCCTATATATCCGATATGTCCTATATGTCCTGTATGTCCTATATGTCCTATATGTCCTATATATCCGATATGTCCTATATGTCCTATATATCCTATATGTCCTATATATCCTATATGTCCTATATGTCCTGTATGTCCTATATGTCCTATATGTCCTATATATCCTATATGTCCTATATCCTGTAACTACTATAGTAACTACAGTATATAGAGGCCTATAGTAACTACAGTATATAGAGGCCTATAGTAACTACAGTATATAGAGGCCTATAGTAACTACTATAGTAACTACAGTATATAGAGGCCTATAGTAACTACAATATATAGAGGCCAATAGTAACTACTATAGTAACTACAGTATATAGAGGCCTATAGTAACTACAGTATGTAGAGGCCTATAGTAACTACTATAGTAACTACAGTATATAGAGGCCTATAGTAACTAGAGTATATAGAGGCCTATAGTAACTACAGTATATAGAGGCCTATAGTAACTACAGTATGTAGAGGCCTATAGTAACTACTATAGTAACTACAGTATATAGAGGCCTATAGTAACTACAGTATATAGAGGCCTATAGTAACTACAGTATATAGAGGCCTATAGTAACTACTATAGTAACTACAGTATATAGAGGCCTATAGTAACTACAGTATATAGAGGCCTATAGTAACTACAGTATATAGAGGCCTATAGTAACTACAGTATATAGAGGCCTATAGTAACTACAGTATATAGAGGCCTATAGTAACTACAGTATATAGAGGCCTATAGTAACTACAGTATATAGAGGCCTATAGTAACTACAGTATATAGAGGCCTATAGTAACTACAGTATATAGAGGCCTATAGTAACTACAGTATATAGAGGCCTATAGTAACTACAGTATATAGAGGCCTATAGTAACTACAGTATGTAGAATGGGTCCACCACAGCCTGGAGGTCCAGGTTGAGGCCCGTCTGTTTTCTATAGTGAGTATTGCCAAACCCAGACAGTCTTTCCTGAGACATTGTGCATTATATGTCTGTTGTGCTGCACACAATTGAAATGTATCCTTGAATAATGCATGCCAAGATATACCAGAGATAAGGGACTGTTGATATTGCAACCACACAACTCAAAACGCCGGCTCGCCAGTATGAACAAAATCAACCACACAACTCAAAACGCTGGCTCGCCAGTATGAACAAAATCAACCACACAACTCAAAACGCCGGCTCGCCAGTATGAACAAAATCAACCACACAACTCAAAACGCCGGCTCGCCAGTATGAACAAAATCAACCACACAACTCAAAACGCCGGCTCGCCAGTATGAACAAAATCACAAACCGGTTTTTATGTTTTTTTTTTTAGTTTGAATCCTCAAGAACTGTTAAAGATGATAATTTGTTTGCATCTGTAAATACAATTCATCTCTTTCTTTAACGTGTTGAGGCCCGGGAATTAAGGATAACGAATCAATCAAAGATGTCGCAGAACTCCTCCCTTCAGGCCAGTTTGCTACGGCAATCAAGATTTTTTTTTTTTTTTTTTTTTTTAAACCATCACTGTAACTGTCACTTCTGCGGAGAGATTGTTTTTCAAAGACTAAAACTCAAACATTTGGCTCTTCGTTCTTCTATGCGCTGTTGAACACCTGAGTAAACTCTAGTAAATTCATAAGCGGCGACATAGTCTTGACCACAGCATTTGTTCACCAATATCCCCTTAACTTTTAATCAGTTCAGTTAGTTATTTTTTTTCATTGGCACTTTGATTAGTCACATTCTTGAAACCCAAGAAACAAACATTTAGCTTCCTAGTACATATGGAAATTTAAAAGTTTATGAATTACTTTTTGGAGGTTTACTGTAAGCTTGGGAGGTATCCAGATTTTCACACCGACATACCGTTCTTCTGCCATCCCAGGATTTATGGTATTACCGACATAGTACACAAGGGGGCACTAAAACGCAAAAACAGCCCATTGGGCATCTATTACCAGCATGGCAAAAAAATTAGCACAATAGCGAATTCTCATGGAGAGGATAGGAGAGGGAGCTGTTAGCCCCCAGTCAGTCAGAAAGGCTTAATTAAGGAGAGGAGAGGAGAGGAGAGGAGAGGAGAGGAGAG
>NC_052339.1:34265628-34275628 GCF_016432855.1 Salvelinus namaycush | reverse complement strand
TGAGAGAGTGAGACAGACAAAGCCCTCTGGTCTGGAGCCAAGGACCAGTCACTGTTTATGAGAGTGAGACAGACAAAACCCTCTGGTCCGGAGCCAAGGACCAGTCACTGTTTATGAGAGAGTGAGACAGACAAAGCCCTCTGGTCTGGAGCCAAGGACCAGTCACTGTTTATGAGAGTGAGACAGACAAAACCCTCTGGTCCGGAGCCAAGGACCAGTCACTGTTTATGAGAGTGAGACAGACAAAGCCCTCTGGCCTGGAGCCAAGGACCAGTCACTGTTTATGAGAGTGAGACAGACAAAACCCTCTGGTCTGGAGCCAAGGACCAGTCACTGTTTATGAGAGTGAGACAGACAAAACCCTCTGGTCTGGAGCCAAGGACCAGTCACTGTTTATGAGAGAGTGAGACAGACAAAACCCTCTGGTCTGGAGCCAAGGACCAGTCACTGTTTATGAGAGAGTGAGACAGACAAAGCCCTCTGGTCCGGAGCCAAGGACCAGTCACTGTTTATGAGAGTGAGACAGACAAAGCCCTCTGGTCTGGAGCCAAGGACCAGTCACTGTTTATGAGAGTGAGACAGACAAAGCCCTCTGGCCTGGAGCCAAGGACCAGTCACTGTTTATGAGAGTGAGACAGACAAAGCCCTCTGGTCTGGAGCCAAGGACCAGTCACTGTTTATGAGAGAGTGAGACAGACAAAACCCTCTGGTCTGGAGCCAAGGACCAGTCACTGTTAAGACAGTGAGACGGACAAATCCCCAAAGCATTACAACAATACAACCCAAATACAACGTAGAACCAAAACCCCACCAAAACCCAACCAAGACGCCACCTTCCCCAGGTGTAGTTGGTTAGTTATCCTACCTGGTCGTGGCTGGCTTCGATGGAGCTCCCGATGCCGTGGAAAGTCATCTGTACAGGTGAGAGTGTCAGGTAGGTCATGAACTCTCTACCATTCTGACCATCGCTGTACAGCACCTGGAAGACACAGGGACAAACACACAATGACACTACCGTTCAAAAGTTTGGGGTCAGTTAGTAATGTCTTTGTTTTTTAAAGAAAAGCAAATTTTTTGTCCATTAAAATAACATCAAATTGATCAGAAATACAGTGTAGACATTGTTAATGTTGTAAATGACTATTGTAGCTGGAAACGGCTGATTTTTTTATGGAATATCTACATTGGCGTACAGGGGCCCATTATCAGCAACCATCACTCCTGTGTTCCAATGGCACGTTGTGTTAGCTAATCCAAGTGTACCATTTTAAAAGGCTTATTGATCATTAGAAAATCCTTTTGCAACTATGTTAGCACAGCTGAAAACTGTTGTTCTGATTAAAGAAGCAATAAAACTGGCCTTTAGACTAGTTGAGTATCTGGAGCATCAGCATTTGTGGGTTCGATTACAGGCTCAGAATGGCCAGAAACAAATAACTTTATGAAACTCGTCAGTCTATTATTGTTCTGAGAAATGAAGGCTATTCCATGCGAGAAATTGCCATGAAACTGAAGATCTCGTACAACGCGGTGTACTACTCTCTTCACAGAACAGTGCAAACTAGCTCTAACCAGAATAGAAAGAGGAGTGGGAGGCCCCGGTGCACAACTGACCAAGAGGACAAGTACATTAGAGTGTCTAGTTTGAGAAACAGACGCCTCACAAGTCCTCAACTGGCAGCTTCATTAAATAGTACCCGCAAAACACCAGTCTCAAATTCAACAGTGAAGAGGCGACTCCGGGATGCTGGCCTTCTAGGCAGAGTCGCAAAGAAAAAGCCATATCTCAGACTGGCCAATAAAAATAAAAGATTAAGATGGGCAAAAGAATACAGACAATGGAACTCTGGACAGAGGAATACTGGAAAAAAGTGTTATGGACAGACAAATCTAAGTTTGAGGTGTTCGGATCACAAAGAAGAACATGAAAAAATGAAAATATGTTGGAGGAGTGCTTGACGCCATCAGTGAAGCATGGTGGAGGTATTGTGATGATTTGGTGGTGGTAAAGTGGGAGATTTGTACAGGGTAAAATGGATCTTGAAGAAGGCTATCACTCCATTTTGCAACGCCATGCCATACCCTGTGGATGGTGCTTAATTTGAGCCAATTTCCTCCTACAACAGGACAATGACCCAAAGCACAGCTCCAAACTATGCAAGAACTATTTAGGGAAGAAGCAGTCAGCTGGTATTCTGTCTATAATGGAGTGACCAGCACAGTCACCGGATCTCAACCCTATTGAGCTGTTGTGGGAGCAGCTTGACCGTATGGTACGTAAGAAGTGCCCATCAAGCCAATCCAACTTGTGGGATGTGCTTCAGGAGGCATGGGGGTGAAATCTCTTCAGATTCCCTCAACAAATTGACAACTAGAATGCCAAAAGGTCTGCAAGGCTGTAATTGCTGCAAAAGGAGGATTCTTTGACGAAAGCAATGTTTGTATAACATTGAGCACACAACCATGCAATCTCCACAGACAAACATTGGCAGTAGTCTGGCCTTACTGAAAAGCTCTGCGACTTTCAACGTGGCACCGTCATAAGATGCCACCTTTCCAGCAAGTCAGTTCGTCAAATGTCTGCCCTGCTAGAGTTGAATGGAAGCAAGTCCCCACAGCAATGTTCCAACATCTAGTGGAAAGCCTTCCCAGAAGAGTGGAGGCTGTTATAGCAGCAAAGGGGGGGGACCAACTCTATATTAAATGGCCATGATTTTGGAATGTAATGTTGGACCAGCAGGTGTCCCACATACTTCATCTGTTTACCTTCAGACGAATCCCTGTGACACTTGTGGGGGTCATACAGCAGAACGGGTCAGATGCTTCAGACGTTTTCATGAGAAGATAATCATATGGAGAATCCACCGCAGATGTGGAAGGCTCACGTAAACAGAACAGTGGGGTGGATTGAGATGCAGCCCACTCAGAAAAGACACAGCCCATGTAATAACAGATATCTCTAGTTTAACCTGACAGACGTGGTGGATTGAGACACAGCCCATGTAATAACAGATATCTCTAGTTTAACCTGACAGACGTGGTGGATTGAGACACAGCCCATGTAATAACAGATATCTCTAGTTTAACCTGACAGACGTGGTGGATTGAGACACAGCCCATGTAATAACAGATATCTCTAGTTTAACCTGACAGACGTGGTGGATTGAGACACAGCCCATGTAATAACAGATATCTCTAGTTTAACCTGACAGACGTGGTGGATTGAGACACAGCCCATGTAATAACAGATATCTCTAGTTTAACCTGACAGACGTGGTGGATTGAGACACAGCCCATGTAATAACAGATATCTCTAGTTAAACCTGACAGACGTGGTGGATTGAGACACAGCCCATGTAATAACAGATATCTCTAGTTTAACCTGACAGACGTGGTGGATTGAGACACAGCCCATGTAATAACAGATATCTCTAGTTTAACCTGACAGACGTGGTGGATTGAGACACAGCCCATGTAATAACAGATATCTCTAGTTTAACCTGACAGACGTGGTGGGTTGAGACACAGCCCATGTAATAACAGATATCTCTAGTTTAACCTGACAGACGTGGTGGATTGAGACACAGCCCATGTAATCACAGATATCTCTAGTTTAACCTGACAGACGTGGTGGATTGAGACACAGCCCATGTAATAACAGATATCTCTAGTTTAACCTGACAGACGTGGTGGATTGAGACACAGCCCATGTAATAACAGATATCTCTAGTTAAACCTGACAGACGTGGTGGATTGAGACACAGCCCATGTAATAACAGATATCTCTAGTTTAACCTGACAGACGTGGTGGATTGAGACACAGCCCATGTAATAACAGATATCTCTAGTTTAACCTGACAGACGTGGTGGATTGAGACACAGCCCATGTAATAACAGATATCTCTAGTTTAACCTGACAGACGTGGTGGATTGAGACACAGCCCATGTAATAACAGATATCTCTAGTTTAACCTGACAGACGTGGTGGATTGAGACACAGCCCATGTAATAACAGATATCTCTAGTTTAACCTGACAGACGTGGTGGATTGAGACACAGCCCATGTAATAACAGATATCTCTAGTTTAACCTGACATATGTTGATGGGGATTGTGTTTCTTAGACGGATGCACCGATGCGTCAGTAGACTCCAGGCGGTTAAGAAAGAGAGAGACATGGTTTGTTCTGATTTTCCCAGTTCCAGTCTGGTATTAACACTGTACAGCTGCTACGTCCTTACTAACTCTGATTAATAACAGGATCCTGAAACATCTCAGCACGGAGAATAAACCAGAAGGATCCTGAAACATCTCAGCACGGAGAATAGACCAGAAGGATCCTGAAACATCTCAGCAGGGAGAATAGACCAGAAGGATCCTGAAACATCCCAGCAGAGAGAATAGACCAGAAGGATCCTGAAACATCTCAGCAGGGAGAATAGACCAGAGGGATCCTGAAACATCTCAGCAGGGAGAATAGACCAGAAGGATCCTGAAACATCCCAGCAGAGAGAATAGACCAGAAGGATCCTGAAACATCCCAGCAGAGAGAATATACCAGAAGGATCCTGAAACATCTCAGCAGGGAGAATAGACCAGAAGGATCCTGAAACATCCCAGCAGAAAGAATAGACCAGAAGGATCCTGAAACATCCCAGCAGAGAGAATAGACCAGAAGGATCCTGAAACATCTCAGCAGAGAATAGACCAGAAGGATCCTGAAACATCCCAGCAGAGAGAATAGACCAGAAGGATCCTGAAACATCTCAGCAGGGAGAATAGACCAGAAGGATCCTGAAACATCCCAGCAGAGAGAATAGACCAGAAGGATCCTGAAACATCTCAGCACGGAGAATAGACCAGAAGGATCCTGAAACATCCCAGCAGAGAGAATAGACCAGAAGGATCCTGAAACATCCCAGCAGAGAGAATAGACCAGAAGGATCCTGAAACATCCCAGCAGAGAGAATAGACCAGAAGGATCCTGAAACATCTCAGCAGAGAGAATAGACCAGAAGGATCCTGAAACATCTCAGCAGGGAGAATAGACCAGAAGGATCCTGAAACATCTCAGCAGAGAGAATAGACCAGAGGGATCCTGAAACATCCCATTAATGAAACTTGCAACAACACCCGTTATATTCCAAACAAAGTGACTACGGCCCAAATGGTACCCTATTCCCTACATCGTGCACTATTTTTTAACCAGGGTCCATCAAAAGTAGTGTGCCAAGTAGAGAATAGGGTGCCAATTGGGACGGGACAGTGCTGTACCAGGTTAACCCAACGGGGTCAGTGCTGTGCCAGGTTAACCCAACAGGGTCAGTGATGTGCCAGGTTAACCCAACAGGGACAGTGCTGTGCCAGGTTAACCCAACGGGGTCAGAGCTGTGCCAGGTTAACCCAACAGGGACAGTGCTGTGCCAGGTTAACCCAACAGGGACAGTGCTGTGCCAGGTTAACCCAACGGGGTCAGAGCTGTGCCAGGTTAACCCAACAGGGACAGTGCTGTGCCAGGTTAACCCAACAGGGTCAGTGCTGTGCCAGGTTAACCCAACAGGGACAGTGTTGTGCCAGGTTAACCCAACATGGACAGTGCTGTGCCAGGTTAACCCAACAGGGACAGTGCTGTGCCAGGTTAACCCAACAGGGACAGTGCTGTGCCAGGTTAACCCAACGGGGTCAGTGCTGTGCCAGGTTAACCCAACGGGGTCAGTGCTGTACCAGGTTAACCCAACAGGTCAGTGATGTGCCAGGTTAACCCAACAGGGTCAGTGCTGTGCCAGGTTAACCCAACAGGTCAGTGATGTGCCAGGTTAACCCAACGGGGACAGTGCTGTGCCAGGTTAACCCAACGGGGTCAGTGATGTGCCAGGTTAACCCAACAGGGACAGTGCTGTGCCAGGTTAACCCAACAGGGACAGTGATGTGCCAGGTTAACCCAACAGGGTCAGTGCTGTGCCAGGTTAACCTAACGGGGTCAGTGCTGTGCCAGGTTAACCCAACAGGGACAGTGATGTGCCAGGTTAACCCAACAGGGTCAGTGATGTGCCAGGTTAACCTAACGGGGTCAGAGCTGTGCCAGGTTAACCCAACGGGGTCAGTGCTGTGCCAGGTTAACCCAACAGGGTCAGTGCTGTGCCAGGTTAACCCAACGGGGTCAGTGCTGTGCCAGGTTAACCCAACAGGGACAGTGCTGTGCCAGGTTAACCCAACAGGGACAGTGCTGTGCCAGGTTAACCCAACAGGTCAGTGATGTGCCAGGTTAACCCAACAGGGACAGTGCTGTGCCAGGTTAACCCAACAGGGACAGTGCTGTGCCAGGTTAACCCAACAGGTCAGTGATGTGCCAGGTTAACCCAACAGGGACAGTGCTGTGCCAGGTTAACCCAACAGGGTCAGTGCTGTGCCAGGTTAACCCAACAGGTCAGTGATGTGCCAGGTTAACCCAACAGGGACAGTGCTGTGCCAGGTTAACCCAACAGGGACAGTGCTGTGCCAGGTTAACCCAACAGGGACAGTGCTGTGCCAGGTTAACCCAACAGGGACAGTGCTGTGCCAGGTTAACCCAACGGCCACGGCTCAGGGGGCTGGCATAGCAGCGTTGCAATAGTTATCCACGAAAAGCGTCACATTAAATGTAATTACCATCAATTTACACAACATTTACAATACAGCACTTACCCTCGTGGCCCACATGATGGTAAAGGGTCAGGTTTAGGTGTGAAAACACATAAACACACACATAAACACACTTAAACACACTTAAACACACTTAAACACACTTAAACACACACACACACACACACACACACAC
This sequence comes from Salvelinus namaycush, assembly GCF_016432855.1. Taxonomy (NCBI): domain Eukaryota; kingdom Metazoa; phylum Chordata; class Actinopteri; order Salmoniformes; family Salmonidae; genus Salvelinus; species Salvelinus namaycush. Next base: position 34,268,812 of record NC_052339.1, on the reverse strand, counting down.
ACACACACACACACACACACACAAACACATACAAACATAAACACACACACAAACAAACACACACATAAACACACACTTGAACACACTTAAACACACACACACACATAAACACACACATAAACACACTTAAACACACACACACACACACATAAACAAACACATACAAACATAAACACACACACACACACACACACACACACATAAACACACACTTAAACACACAAACACACACATAAACACACACACAAACAAACACAAACATAAACACACATAAACACACACACAAACAAACACAAACATAAACACACATAAACACACACATAAACAAACAAACACACACAAACATAAACACACAAAACACACACTTAAACACACAAACACACACTTAAACACACAAAACACACACTTAAACACACAAACACACACTTAAACACACAAACACACACATAAACACACACTTAAACACACAAACACACACTTAAACACACAAACACACACATAAACACACACATAAACAAACAAACACACACAAACATAAACACACACAAACACACACTTAAACACACAAACACACACTTAAACACACAAACACACACATAAACACACACTTAAACACACAAACACACACATAAACACACACACACACTCTCTTGTATAAACACAAACGCTTTGAGCATCCACATGTCTCTGGAGTGTCAAGCCCGGCACGTAGTGTATCGAGGCTGATTTAACGTTTCACACAAGGCCACCATGTAGCAGGGAGCCTGTGTGTCGAGCCAGAGACAGCATATCATCCCCAGTCTGATTCATACCACACAACAAACACTGTTTTCAGAGCTTACTGTGTGTGTGTGTTTTCAGAGGTTTCTGTGTGTGTGTGTTTTCAGAGGTCTCTCTGTGTGTGTGTGTGTTTTCAGAGGTTTCTGTGTGTGTGTGTTTTCAGAGGTCTCTGTGTGTGTGTGTGTGTTTTCAGAGGTTTCTGTGTGTGTGTGTTTTCAGAGGTCTCTGTGTGTGTGTGTGTTTTCAGAGGTCTCTCTGTGTGTGTGTGTGTTTTCAGAGGTCTCTGTGTGTGTGTGTGTTTTCAGAGGTCTCTCTGTGTGTGTGTGTGTTTTCAGAGGTCTCTGTGTGTGTGTGTGTTTTCAGAGGTCTCTGTGTGTTGTGTGTGTGTGTTTCAGAGGTCTCTGTGTGTGTGTGTGTGTGTTTTCAGAGGTCTCTCTGTGTGTGTGTGTGTGTTTTCAGAGGTCTCTGTGTGTGTGTGTGTTTTCAGAGGTCTCTGTGTGTGTGTGTGTGTTTTCAGAGGTCTCTGTGTGTGTGTGTTTTCAGAGGTCTCTGTGTGTGTGTGTGTGTGTTTTCAGAGGTTTCTGTGTGTGTGTGTGTGTGTTTTCAGAGGTCTCTGTGTGTGTGTGTGTGTTTTCAGAGGTCTCTGTGTGTGTGTGTGTTTTCAGAGGTCTCTGTGTGTGTGTGTGTTTTCAGAGGTTTCTGTGTGTGTGTGTGTTTTCAGAGGTCTCTGTGTGTGTGTGTGTGTTTTCAGAGGTCTCTGTGTGTGTGTGTGTTTTCAGAGGTTTCTGTGTGTGTGTGTGTTTTCAGAGGTCTCTGTGTGTGTGTGTTTTCAGAGGTCTCTGTGTGCGTGTGTTTTCAGAGGTCTCTGTGTGTGTGTGTTTTCAGAGGTTTCTGTGTGTGTGTGTGTGTTTTCAGAGGTAGGTCTTCACACAGATATGAGCCATAGCACCCAGCTGGAAGCCATCACTACACCACTCATATCAAACAGACTGGGGAGGGAGGGAGGGAAGGGAGGGAGGGAGAGAGGGAGGGGGGAGGATAAAGAGATGGAGAGATATGTATTTTCAATGCAGATAATCAAATAAACAGGAGAATAGAGGAGAACAGAGGAGAACAAAGGAGAATAGAGAAGAATAGAGGAGAACAAAGGAGAACAGAGGAGAATAGAGGAGAACAGAGGAGAATAGAGGAGAACAAAGGAGAACAGAAGAGAACAGAGAACAGAGGAGAACAGAGGAGAACAGAAGAGAATAGAGGAGAATAGAGAACAGAGGAGAATAGAGGAGAACAGAGGAGAATAGAGGAGAACAGAGGAGAACAGAAGAGAATAGAGGAGAATAGAAGAGAACAGAAGAGAATAGAGGAGAACAAAGGAGAACAGAGGCGAATAGAGGAGAACAGAGGAGAATAGAGGAGAACAAAGGAGAACAGAGGAGAATAGAAGAGAACAGAGAAGAATAGAGGAGAACAAAGGAGAACAAAGGAGAATAGAGGAGAACAGAGGAGAATAGAGGAGAACAAAGGAGAACAGAGGAGAACAGAGAACAGAGGAGAACAGAGGAGAACAGAAGAGAATAGAGGAGACCAGAGAACAGAGGAGAATAGAGGAGACCAGAGGAGAATAGAGGAGACCAGATGAGACCAGAGGAGAACAGAGACCAGAGGAGAACAGAGGAGAACAGAGGAGAACAGGGGAGAACAGAGGAGAATAGAGGAGAACAGAGGAGAATAGAGGAGAACAGAGGAGAACAGAAGAGAATAGAGGAGAACAGAGGAGAACAGAGGAGAACAAAGGAGAATAGAGGAGAATATAGGAGAATAGAGGAGAACAGAGAAGAACAGAGAAGAACAGAGGAGAACAGAGGAGAATAGAGGAGAACAGAGGAGAATAGAGAAGAACAGAGGAGAACAGAGGAGAACAGAGAAGAACAGAGGAGAATAGAGAATAGAGGAGAACAGAGAAGAACAGAGGAGAATAGAGAACAGAGGAGAATAGAGGAGAACAGAGAACAGAGAAGAACAGAGGAGAACAGAGGAGAATAGAGGAGAACAGAGGAGAATAGAGAATAGAGGAGAATAGAGGAGAACAGAGAACAGAGAAGAACAGAGGAGAATAGAGAACAGAGGAGAATAGAGGAGAACAGAGAAGAACAGAGGAGAACAGAGGAGAATAGAGGAGAACAGAGGAGAATAGAGAATAGAGGAGAATAGAGGAGAACAGAGAAGAACAGAGGAGAACAGAGGAGAATAGAGAAGAACAGAGGAGAATAGAGAATAGAGGAGAATAGAGGAGAACAGAGAACAGAGAAGAACAGAGGAGAACAGAGGAGAATAGAGAAGAACAGAGGAGAATAGAGAAGAACAGAGGAGAACAGAGAACAGAGGAGAACAGAGGAGAACAGAG
>NC_052339.1:34208128-34260628 GCF_016432855.1 Salvelinus namaycush | reverse complement strand
GGCAATGCTACCAAATACTAATTGAGTGTATGTAAACTTCTGACCCACTGGGAATGTGATGAAAGAAATAAAAGCTGAAATAATTCATTCTCTCTACTATTATTCTGACATTTCACATTCTTAAAATAAAGTGGTGATCCTAATTGACCTAAAACAGGGAATTTTTACTTGGATTAAATGTCAGGAATTGTGAAAAAAATGAGTTTAAATGTATTTGGCTAAAGGTGTATGTAAACTTCCGACTTCAACTGTAACTAGCTTTGCCGTGGTTCAGTGAAGACATGTTGTGAAACAGGAAATTAACCTGCTTTATGTCCTCACTTCCTTCAGTATGAACAGAAATCAGGCACTACTTTAGACCAGAGCCCACAGAGAGACCCATAGAGCTCTGGTCAAAAGTAGTGCACTATATAGGGAATAGGGTTCTGGTCTATAGTAATGCACTATATAGGGAATAGGGTGCCATGTGGCATGCATATTACTCTGAATACCACACTGGCCCTAATGTAATACTGTAATCACATAACATCACATGGAAATTACAAGATTACGTTAAAAATGACAAGATTACGTTAAAAATTACACGGTTGGGTTCTAGAAGGTTATTCCTGCGTCAAAGTCCCGTATAAACTGATGTACTACAAGGACAACGTGTGCCGTATGACGGAAATTATTATCTATTCATGAAGCCGTTCACTCTGTCCTGGCTGAGAGCACTAGGTTCACTCTGTCCTGGCTGAGAGCACTAGGCTCACTCTGTCCTGGCTGAGAGCACTAGGCTCACTCTGTCCTGGCTGAGAGCACTAGGTTCACTCTGTCCTGGCTGAGAGCACTAGGTTCACTCTGTCCTGGCTGAGAGCACTAGGCTCACTCTGTCCTGGCTGAGAGCACTAGGCTCACTCTGTCCTGGCTGAGAGCACTAGGCTCACTCTGTCCTGGCTGAGAGCACTAGGTTCACTCTGTCCTGGCTGAGAGCACTAGGTTCACTCTGTCCTGGCTGAGAGCACTAGGCTCACTCTGTCCTGGCTGAGAGCACTAGGCTCACTCTGTCCTGGCTGAGAGCACTAGGCTCACTCTGTCCTGGCTGAGAGCACTAGGCTCACTCTGTCCTGGCTGAGAGCACTAGGCTCACTCTGTCCTGGCTGAGAGCACTAGGCTCACTCTGTCCTGGCTGAGAGCACTAGGCTCACTCTGTCCTGGCTGAGAGCACTAGGCTCACTCTGTCCTGGCTGAGAGCACTAGGTTCACTCTGTCCTGGCTGAGAGCACTAGGTTCACTCTGTCCTGGCTGAGAGCACTAGGCTCACTCTGTCCTGGCTGAGAGCACTAGGTTCACTCTGTCCTGGCTGAGAGCACTAGGTTCACTCTGTCCTGGCTGAGAGCACTAGGCTCACTCTGTCCTGGCTGAGAGCACTAGGTTCACTCTGTCCTGGCTGAGAGCACTAGGTTCACTCTGTCCTGGCTGAGAGCACTAGGTTCACTCTGTCCTGGCTGAGAGCACTAGGCTCACTCTGTCCTGGCTGAGAGCACTAGGTTCACTCTGTCCTGGCTGAGAGCACTAGGCTCACTCTGTCCTGGCTGAGAGCACTAGGCTCACTCTGTCCTGGCTGAGAGCACTAGGTTCACTCTGTCCTGGCTGAGAGCACTAGGCTCACTCTGTCCTGGCTGAGAGCACTAGGTTCACTCTGTCCTGGCTGAGAGCACTAGGTTCACTCTGTCCTGGCTGAGAGCACTAGGTTCACTCTGTCCTGGCTGAGAGCACTAGGTTCACTCTGTCCTGGCTGAGAGCACTAGGTGCACTCTGTCCTGGCTGAGAGCACTAGGTGCACTCTGTCCTGGCTGAGAGCACTAGGTTCACTCTGTCCTGGCTGAGAGCACTAGGCTCACTCTGTCCTGGCTGAGAGCACTAGGCTCACTCTGTCCTGGCTGAGAGCACTAGGTTCACTCTGTCCTGGCTGAGAGCACTAGGTTCACTCTGTCCTGGCTGAGAGCACTAGGCTCACTCTGTCCTGGCTGAGAGCACTAGGTTCACTCTGTCCTGGCTGAGAGCACTAGGCTCACTCTGTCCTGGCTGAGAGCACTAGGCTCACTCTGTCCTGGCTGAGAGCACTAGGTTCATTCTGTCCTGGCTGAGAGCACTAGGTTCACTCTGTCCTGGCTGAGAGCACTAGGTGCACTCTGTCCTGGCTGAGAGCACTAGGCTCACTCTGTCCTGGCTTGTTAGTCTAGTTAAACCCATCTCTTTACCTTGTGTCTGATGGCTGGTTAGTCTAGTTAAACCCATCTCTTTACCTTGTGTCTGATGGCTGGTTAGTCTAGTTAAACCCATCTCTTTACCTTGTGTCTGATGGCTGGTTAGTCTAGTTAAACCCATCTCTTTACCTTGTGTCTGATGGCTGGTTAGTCTAGTTAAACCTATCTCTTTACCTTGTGTCTGATGGCTGGTTAGTCTAGTTAAACCCATCTCTTTACCTTGTGTCTGATGGCTGGTTAGTCTAGTTAAACCCATCTCTTTACCTTGTGTCTGATGGCTGGTTAGTCTAGTTAAACCCATCTCTTTACCTTGTGTCTGATGGCTGGTTAGTCTAGTTAAACCCATCTCTTTACCTTGTGTCTGATGGCTGGTTAGTCTAGTTAAACCCATCTCTTTACCTTGTGTCTGATGGCTGGTTAGTCTAGTTAAACCCATCTCTTTACCTTGTGTCTGATGGCTGGTTAGTCTAGTTAAACCCATCTCTTTACCTTGTGTCTGATGGCTGGTTAGTCTAGTTAAACCCATCTCTTTACCTTGTGTCTGATGGCTGGTTAGTCTAGTTAAACCCATCTCTTTACCTTGTGTCTGATGGCTGGTTAGTCTAGTTAAACCCATCTCTTTACCTTGTGTCTGATGGCTGGTTAGTCTAGTTAAACCCATCTCTTTACCTTGTGTCTGATGGCTGGTTAGTCTAGTTAAACCTATCTCTTTACCTTGTGTCTGATGGCTGGTTAGTCTAGTTAAACCCATCTCTTTACCTTGTGTCTGATGGCTGGTTAGTCTAGTTAAACCCATCTCTTTACCTTGTGTCTGATGGCTGGTTAGTCTAGTTAAACCCATCTCTTTACCTTGTGTCTGATGGCTGGTTAGTCTAGTTAAACCCATCTCTTTACCTTGTGTCTGATGGCTGGTTAGTCTAGTTAAACCCATCTCTTTACCTTGTGTCTGATGGCTGGTTAGTCTAGTTAAACCCATCTCTTTACCTTGTGTCTGATGGCTGGTTAGTCTAGTTAAACCCATCTCTTTACCTTGTGTCTGATGGCTGGTTAGTCTAGTTAAACCCATCTCTTTACCTTGTGTCTGATGGCTGGTTAGTCTAGTTAAACCCATCTCTTTACCTTGTGTCTGATGGCTGGTTAGTCTAGTTAAACCTATCTCTTTACCTTGTGTCTGATGGCTGGTTAGTCTAGTTAAACCCATCTCTTTACCTTGTGTCTGATGGCTGGTTAGTCTAGTTAAACCCATCTCTTTACCTTGTGTCTGATGGCTGGTTAGTCTAGTTAAACCCATCTCTTTACCTTGTGTCTGATGGCTTGTTAGTCTAGTTAAACCCATCTCTTTACCTTGTGTCTGATGGCTGGTTAGTCTAGTTAAACCCATCTCTTTACCTTGTGTCTGATGGCTGGTTAGTCTAGTTAAACCCATCTCTTTACCTTGTGTCTGATGGCTGGTTAGTCTAGTTAAACCCATCTCTTTACCTTGTGTCTGATGGCTGGTTAGTCTAGTTAAACCCATCTCTTTACCTTGTGTCTGATGGCTTGTTAGTCTAGTTAAACCCATCTCTTTACCTTGTGTCTGATGGCTGGTTAGTCTAGTTAAACCCATCTCTTTACCTTGTGTCTGATGGCTGGTTAGTCTAGTTAAACCCATCTCTTTACCTTGTGTCTGATGGCTGGTTAGTCTAGTTAAACCCATCTCTTTACCTTGTGTCTGATGGCTGGTTAGTCTAGTTAAACCCATCTATGTACCTTGTGTCTGATGGCTTGTTAGCGACAGAGCTAGGTTTTTTAAATCGTTGAATGATTGGATCATCAATAAAGCCATTTTATTAGGCGTTTGTTGTCAGTTAATTGTGTGGTTTTATTTAAAGCTTCCTTCAGAGCCACTTGAAACAGTCAAAGGGGCCGTTGTAGACTGTTGTTAAGCCTCTTGAGGTAGACATGCAGGCAGTGCACTGAGGGATGTGTCCAAAGTCCACCCTATTCCCTATTTATTGCACTCGTTTTGACCAGCGTTCTGGTCAAAAGTAGTACACTATCTAGGCGATAGGGTGCCATTTTGGACTAAGCATGACGCTTGTTTGTCTGTTATTGCTACTGAGGTTCTGGAATGTGGTTAGTACACTGTGGTCAGTCTGTTTGCTTACGGTGACCAAAACAGCATTTGATATTCATTCATCTTGTTTGCTTTCCTACGTGTTGATGAAATGTTGATGTGAACGTTTAGAAAGTCAACACGACACGGTTTAATCAAAATGTTCAGTAGTAGTAGTGGCTCCCAACAGAGTAACATGGGATGAAACATTCTCTGGTTTTCTAGAAATCCGTGGGCTGCTGTATCAAGCGGGCAGACAGGCATCGAGACATTCACTTACATGTTCGAATGAGTTTTAAAATGGGCAAATTTTAGTGACCTAAGCGACTTTTGAGCACGGTGTGATTGTCGCTGCCAGGCGCGCCGTTTCCAGTATCTCAGAAACGCTCTAACTCCCGGGCTTTTAACGTACGACAGTGTCTGGGGTTTACTGAGAATGGTGCGACAAACAAAACCACATCCAGTTAGCGGCAGTCCTGTGGGGGTGAAAACAGCTCGTTGATGAGAGAGGTCCAAGGAGAATGGGAGGAATCGTGCACGCTGACAGGCGGGCCACAAACAGACAAATCACGTCGCAGTACAACAGTGGTGTGGAGAACGGCATCTCGGAACACACAACTGGTCGATCCTCGTCACGGATTGGCTAATTCAGCAGACGACCACACCGGGTTCCTATCAGCTAAAAACAAGAAGAAGCGGCTCCAGTGGGCACGCCATCACCAACGCTGGAAAAACATTGCCTGGTCCGACGACTCCCGGTTCCTGTTGCGTCGTACTGACGGCAGAATCAGGATTTGGCTTAAGGGGCATGAGTTCATGACCCCATCCTGCCTGGTGTCAACGGTACAGGCTGGTGGTGTAATGGTGTGGGGAATGTTTTCCTGGCACACTTTAGGTCCCTTGATACCAATTGAGCAATATTTCCATGCCCCGAATAATTCGGGCTGTTCTGGAGGCAAAGGGGGGTCTGACCCGGTACGAGATGGGTGTACTTAATAAACTGGATATATTGGAAATGTAGTCCTCTGTAATATATAATAGGAAATGTAGTCCTCTGTAGTATATAATAGGAAATGTAGTCCTCTGTAATATATAATAGGAAATGTAGTCCTCTGTAATATATAATAGGAAATGTAGTTCTCTGTAGTATATAATAGGAAATGTAGTTCTCTGTAATATATAATAGGAAATGTAATCCTCTGTAGTATATAATAGGAAATGTAGTCCTCTGTAATATATAATAGGAAATGTAGTTCTCTGTAGTATATAATAGGAAATGTAGTTCTCTGTAATATATAATAGGAAATGTAATCCTCTGTAGTATATAATAGGAAATGTAGTCCTCTGTAATATATAATAGGAAATGTAGTCCTCTGTAGTATATAATAGGAAATGTAGTTCTCTGTAATATATAATAGGAAATGTAGTTCTCTGTAGTATATAATAGGAAATGTAGTCCTCTGTAATATATAATAGGAAATGTAGTCCTCTGTAGTATATAATAGGAAATGTAGTTCTCTGTAATATATAATAGGAAATGTAGTTCTCTGTAATATACAGTAGGAGAACACACAACGTCTCATAAAGGCACTGTTGTCTGTCTGTGTGTTGTCTGTGCAGGTGAAGGTGTGTGGCGAGGTAGCCACGGGAACAGGGCCCAATAAGAAGGTGGCGAAGCGGAATGCTGCCGAGGCCATGCTACTACAGCTGGGATACAAGGCCTCCACCTGCCCACAGAGCCCTACAGAGGTTATAACGCATTATAACCCCTCTTTAAAATATATCACACCTCTATATCATATATCACACCTCTATATCACCTCTATATCATCTATCACACCTCTATGTCATCTATAACATCTCTATAACATCTATAACACCTCTATATCATCTATAACACCTCTATATCATCTATAACACCTCTATATCATCTATAACACCTCTATATCATCTATACCACCTCTATAACACCTCTATATCATCTATAACACCTCTATATCATCTATAACACCTCTATATCATCTATACCACCTCTATAACACCTCTATATCATCTATACCACATCTATATCATCTATAACACCTCTATATCATCTATACCACCTCTATAACACCTCTATATCATCTATACCACATCTATATCATCTATAACACCTCTATATCATCTATAACACCTCTATATCATCTATAACACCTCTATATCATATATAACACCTCTATATCATCTATAACACCTCTATATCATCTATACCACCTCTATAACACCTCTATATCATCTATAACACCTCTATATCATCTATAACACCTCTATATCATCTATACCACCTCTATAACACCTCTATATCATCTATACCACATCTATATCATCTATAACACCTCTATATCATCTATAACACCTCCATATCATCTATAACACCTCTATAACACCTCTATCATATATACCACCTCTATAACACATCTATATCATCTATAACACCTCTATATCATATATAACACCTCTATCATCTATACCACCTCTATAACACATCTATACCACCTCTATAACACATCTATATCATCTATAACACCTCTATATCATCTATAACACCTCTATAACACATCTATATCATCTATAACACCTATATATCATCTATAACACCTATATATCATCTATCACACCTCTATATCATCTATACCACCTCTATAACATCTATAACACCTCTATATCATCTATAACACCTCTATAACACATCTATATAATCTATAACACCTCTATATCATCTATAACACCTCTATATCATCTATACCACCTCTATATCATCTATAACACCTATATATCATCTATTACACTTCTATATCATCTATACCACGTCTATATCATCTATAACACCTCTATCATCTATACCACCTCTATATCATCTATACCACCTCTATAACACATCTATATCATCTATAACACCTATATATCATCTATAACACCTATATATCATCTATAACACCTCTATATCATCTATACCACCTCTATAACACATCTATATCATCGATAACACATCTATATCATCTATAACACCTCTATATCATCTATACGACCTCTATAACACATCTATATCATCTATAACACCTCTATCATCTATACCACCTCTATAACACATCTATATCATCTATAACACCTCTATATCATCTATAACACCTCTATATCATCTATAACACATCTATATCATCTATAACACCTCTATATCATCTATAACACCTATATATCATCTATAACACCTCCATATCATCTATAACACCTCTATATCATCTATAACACCTCTATCATCTATAACACCTCTATAACATCTATAACACCTCTATATCATCTATAACACCTCTATATCATCTATAACACCTCTATATCATCTATAACACCTCTATATCATCTATAACACCTCTATATCATCTATAACACCTCTATATCATCTATACCACCTCTATAACACCTCTATATCATCTATAACACCTCTATATCATCTATAACACCTCTATATCATCTATAACACCTCTATATCATCTATACCACCTCTATAACACCTCTATATCATCTATAACACCTCTATATCATCTATAGCACATCTATATAATCTATAACACCTCTATATCATCTATAACACCTCTATATCATCTATAACACCTCTATAACACCTCTATATCATCTATAACACCTCTATACCATCTATAACACCTCTATATCATCTATAGCACATCTATATAATCTATAACACCTCTATATCATCTATAGCACATCTATATAATCTATAACACATCTATATCATCTATAACACCTCTATATCATCTATAACACCTCTATAACACCTCTATATCATCTATAACACCTCTATACCATCTATAACACCTCTATATCATCTATAGCACATCTATATAATCTATAACACCTCTATATCATCTATAACACCTCTATATCATATATAACACCTCTATCATCTATAACACCTTTATAACACCTCTATCATCTATAACACCTCTAACATCTATAACACCTCTATAACACATCTATCATCTATAACACCTCTAACATCTATAACACCTTTAACACATCTATATCATCTATAACACCTCTATATCATCTATAACACCTCTATATCATCTATAACACCTCTATAATATCTATAACACATCTATAACACCTCTAACATCTATAACACATCTATAACACCTCTATCATCTATAACACCTCTATCATCTATAACACCTCTATAACACCTCTATCATCTATAACACCTCTATAATATCTAACATCTATAACATCTAAACACATCTATAATATCTAATAACACATGTAAAAGTTCTAACACCTCTTTAAACATTACTACAGCTGGGATACAAGGCTTCCACCTGACCACTTAACAGATTTATAACATGTTTACACATGTTTATAACACATTTATATGTTTACAGCACATTTATAAACATACATAAAGCTCATGAGAACTCTGAAACACTGCTTACAAAAGAGACTACTGCAAAAATGTAGCTGGCTTCTGGAACGTTCATTCCTTATGAATTCTTATGTTTATAATGGGATGATGTCTGTGTGAATATATTCTGCTCTGTTGAGTAGCTCATCCTCAGCCCTCGCTCGCTCTCTCTCTCTCTCTACCTCTCTCTCTTCTCTCTCTATCTCCCTATCTCCCCCCTCTCTCTCTCTCTCTCTCTCTCTCTCTACCTCTCTCTCTTCTCTCTCTATCTCCCTATCTCCCCCCTCTCTCTCTCTCTCTCTCTCTCTCTCTACCTCCCTCTCTCTCTCTCTCTCTCTCTCTCTCTCTCTCTCTCTCTCTCTCTCTCTCTCTTTCGTACACTAAGGATCAGCCCTTGGTTCTTCCCCCAGACAGATCATTACAGTACATAGCCACCGTAACTAATTTCTGAGTTATCTGAGGCAGAACATTTTGAAGGGATGTGTTACTCATTGGTTTGACAGCTGAAGAGATGTCTATTCATGTAACTCAGTCAACACACAGATCTTCTCTGTGTAACTCAGTCAACACATAGACCTTCTCTGTGTAACTCAGTCAACACACAGATCTTCTCTGTGTAACTCAGTCAACACATAGACCTTCTCTGTGTAACTCAGTCAACACACAGATCTTATCTGTGTAACTCAGTCAACACACAGATCTTCTCTGTGTAACTCAGTCAACACACAGATCTTCTCTGTGTAACTCAGTCAACACATAGACCTTCTCTGTGTAACTCAGTCAACACACAGATCTTCTCTGTGTTACTCAGTCAACACACAGACCTTCTCTGTGTAACTCAGTCAACACATAGACCTTCTCTGTGTAACTCAGTCAACACATAGACCTTCTCTGTGTAACTCAGTCAACACATAGACCTTCTCTGTGTAACTCAGTCAACACACATATCTTCTCTGTGTAACTCAGTCAACACACAGATCTTCTCTGTGTAACTCAGTCAACACACAGATCTTATCTGTGTAACTCAGTCAACACACAGATATTCTCTGTGTAACTCAGTCAACACATAGACCTTCTCTGTGTAACTCAGTCAACACACATATCTTCTCTGTGTACCTCAGTCAACACATAGACCTTCTCTGTGTAACTCAGTCAACACACAGATCTTCTCTGTGTTACTCAGTCAACACACAGACCTTCTCTGTGTAACTCAGTCAACACATAGACCTTCTCTGTGTAACTCAGTCAACACATAGACCTTCTCTGTGTAACTCAGTCAACACATAGACCTTCTCTGTGTAACTCAGTCAACACACATATCTTCTCTGTGTAACTCAGTCAACACACAGATCTTCTCTGTGTAACTCAGTCAACACACAGATTTTCTCTGTGTAACTCAGTCAACACACAGATCTTCTCTGTGTAACTCAGTCAACACATAGACCTTCTCTGTGTAACTCAGTCAGTCAACACACAGATCTTCTCTGTGTAACTCAGTCAACACACAGATCTTCTCTGTGTAACTCAGTCAACACACAGATCTTCACTGTGTAACTCAGTCAACACACAGATATTCTCTGTGTAACTCAGTCAACACACAGCTATTCTCTGTGTAACTCAGTCAACACACAGATCTTCTTGACTCAATGTGTCTGTATCTCCTTACAGAAGTCCTATCTCCAGACCAGTGCTATGTAACTTGACAACAACACAGGGCCTCAGACACACACAGATAAATAACACAGATAAATTAAACCATTAAATTGAAGGTAAAGTGGACACTCACATCACCCCCTACGTCAGTATTTGGCTATAAGACAGACAGTTAGTTAGTCCAACGTTTCTTCTTCGTTTCAGAACCATTGTCTCGGTGTATTCACAACAGCAGGAAGGATCTTGTCTGACATGCGTGAAAATGTGTTTTGTTAAATCCGTCTTCTACTCTCCTTTCTCTCAATGCTACATCTCTCTTTTCCCTCCAACTTTCTCTCTCCTCTCTTCGTCTGACGTGGCTACAGATGGACGACAAAGGCTGGAACGGACAAAAGACGGCTTTTAATGAAACTCCAACAAACAGTGAGTATCCTCCTCCTTCATTCCCTCTCTCCCTCCTGCAGGTGGTTGAGCCTCAGTGATGGCTCTCTGTTTAATCTCAGTGACTGGACAATGGGGGGGTGACTGTCAGCTCAATGTGCAGTGTGTCGGTGTGGGGAGCCTGCAAATACAGCTCTATTCACCCAGGGCTTATAGACCTGCCTGGTGAGGTCCTCCCTCTCCCTGGGGGCCTGCCTGGTGAGGTCCTGCCTCTCTCTGGGGGCCTGCCTGGTGAGGAACTGCCTCTCCCTGGGGGCCTGCCTGGTGAGGTCCTGCCTCTCCCTGGGGGCCTGCCTGGTGAGGTCCTGCCTCTCCCTGGGGGCCTGCCTGGTGAGGTCCTGCCTCTCCCTGGGGGCCTGCCTGGTGAGGTCCTGCCTCTCCCTGGGGGCCTGCCTGGTGAGGTCCTCCCTCTCCCTGGGGGCCTGCCTGGTGAGGTCCATGCCTCTCCCTGGGGGCCTGCCTGGTGAGGTCCTCCCTCTCCCTGGGGGCCTGCCTGGTGAGGTCCTCCCTCTCCCTGGGGGCCTGCCTGGTGAGGTCCTGCCTCTCCCTGGGGGCCTGCCTGGTGAGGTCCTCCCTCTCCCTGGGGGCCTGCCTGGTGAGGTCCTCCCTCTCCCTGGGGGCCTGCCTGGTGAGGTCCGTGCCTCTCCCTGGGGGCCTGCCTGGTGAGGTCCTCCCTCTCCCTGGGGGCCTGCCTGGTGAGGTCCTCCCTCTCCCTGGGGGCCTGCCTGGTGAGGTCCTGCCTCTCCCTGGGGGCCTGCCTGGTGAGGTCCTCCCTCTCCCTGGGGGCCTGCCTGGTGAGGTCCTGCCTCTCCCTGTGAAGTCCCCACCCACAGCCTTCCTGTGCATGGATGTAACCCTTCACTCACGATTAAGACACACACACATAATTAAATCCTCACACACTCAAACACACATTATTTAGAGATCCTCACACACACACACACACATACAAATGAAGTAACAGTCTGAATGTGTGTGATCGGTGTTAGGCCTTAGTATAGTAACAGTTTAAATGTGTGTGTGATCGGTGTTGGGCCTTTAGAATAGTAACAGTTTAAATGTGTGTGTGATCGGTGTTGGGCCTTTAGAATAGTTGTGTGGTTGTGTTAGTAAGTAAATATGTCTCTGAGAATGTGTTTGTTGGGTAACTGAATGCCTGTGTACTGTATTACTCCTGGTTAATGGAGGCTCTGGGCAGTAGGACGACTCAAACTACAGGACAATTTGTCTGTAAGAGGAATGTTGCTTTCTCAAAAAGGGACAACAAAGGAATGTAACACAGTGTTATATTGCAAGTTTACTTATTGTTAATATCCATCAAATGTATTTCTAAAGCCCTTTTTACATCAGCTGATGGCACAAAGTGCTGTACAGACACCCAGCCTAAAACCCCAAACAGCAAGCAATGCAGAAGCACGGTGGCTAGAAAAAACTCCCAAGAAAGGCAGGAACCTAAGAAGAAATCTAGAGAGGAACCAGGCTATGAGGGGTGGCCAGTCCTCTTCTGGCTGTGCCGGGTGGAGATTATAAGAGTACATGGTCATTAAGGCCAGATTGTTCTTCAAGATGTTCAAAAGTTCATAGATGACCAGCAGGGTCAAATAATATTCCCTGGGGTTGTAGAGGGTGCATCAGGTCAGCACCTCAGGAGTAAATGTCAGTTGGCTTTTCATAGCCGAGCAGTCAGACGTTGAATATAACATGACATAATATTATATAATATATTGTTATATAATATAACATTCTGTAATATAACATTATGTAATGTAATATAGCATTATGTAATGTAATATAGCATTATGTAATGTAATATAGCATTACGTAATATAATATAACATTATGTAATATAACATTATGTAATATAACATTATGTAATATAATATAACAATATGTAATGTAATATAACATTATGTAATGTAATATAGCATTATGTAATATAATATAACAATATGTATTATAATATAACAATATATAATATAACATTATGTAATATAACAGAAGTGACTTGTTGCATACCAACACCAGTGATTTTCTAAACAGAAAATATTAAAGCAGAACTGTAATCATGTTTCCATCCACAGTTACTAAAGTCATACCGAATAAATAAATAAAAATGACGACAGCTGTGATGTAAACAGAAAGTTTCGTTACTATTTTATACAAGGCCGACAGATCATTTGTTCGTTTCGACATGGTGGGATGTTTTTGTGTTGGTAAAATGTATGACGTGAGAAATGGCGTTGGAAACGCCTTTATGCGGAAATATAGAGTTAATAACTGTCATATAGAAGTGAACGTGTTAAGTGATGACATGGTGTGTGGTCCTCCCATTATAACTGGGGAAACCATGCCGTTTATGATGCTACAGATGAAATATATGATGATGATGTCCTAGCCGTGTCTGAATCCTGGCTTAGGAAGGCCACCAAAAATTCAGAAATTTCCATCCCCAACTACAACATTTTCCGTCAAGATAGAACTGCTAAAGGGAGCGGAGCTGCAATCTACTGCAGAGATAGCCTGCAGAGTTCTGTCATACTATCCAGGTCTATGCCCAAACAGTTCGAGCTTCTACTTTTAATGATCCATCTCTCAAGAAATTAGTCCCTCACTGTTGCCGCTTGTTATAGACCCCCCTCAGCTCCCAGCTGTGCCCTAGACACCTGCCCTGGACAGAATTGATTGCCCCCCATTTATCTTCAGAGTCATTCTATTAGGTGACCTAAACTGGGATATGCTTAACACCCCGGCCGTCCTACAATCTAAGCTAGATGCCCTCGATCTCACACAAATGATCAAAGAACCTACCAGGTACAACCCCACATCCCTAAACATGGGCACCCTCATATATATCATCCAGGCCAACTTGCCCTCTAAATACACCTCTGCTGTCTTCAACCAGGATCTCAGTGATCACTGCCTCATTGCCTGCGTCAGTAATGGGTCCGCTGTCAAACGACCACCCCACATCACTGTCAAACGCTCGCTTAAACACTTCTGCGAGCAGGCCTTTCTAATCGACCTGGCCCGGGTATCCTGTAAGGATATTGACCTCATCCCGTCAGTAGAGGATGCCTGGTTGTTCTCTAAAAGTGCTTTCCTCACCATCTTAGATAAGCCCCATTCAAAAAATGTAGAACTAAGAACAGATATAGCACTTGGTTCACTCCAGACTTGACTGCCCTTGACCAGCACAAAAACATCCTGTGGCGGACTGCAATAGCATCGAATAGTCCCCACGACATGCAACTGTTCAGGGAAGTCAGGAACCAATACACACAGTCAGTTAGGAAATTCGCATCCTGCAGCACTAAAAAGTTCTGGGACATTGTAAAGTCCATGGAGAATAAGAGCACTTCCTTCCAGCGGCCCACTGCACTGAGACTAGGAAACACTGTCACCACTGATAAATCCACGATAATCGAGAATTTCATGGCTACCCCAACACCGGCCAACAGCTCTGCATCCCCCGCAGCAACTGACCGAAGTCCCCCCCGCTTCTCCTTCACCCAAATCCAGACAGCTGATGTACTGAAAGTGCTGCAAAATCTGGATCCCTACAAATCAGCCGGGCTAGACAATCTGGACCCTCTCTTCCTGAAATTATCCGCCACCATTGTTGCAACCCCTATTACTAGTGTGTTCAACCTCTCTTTCGTATCGTCTGAGATTCCTAAAGATTGGAAAGCTGCCGTGGTCATCCCCCTCTTCAAAGGGGGAGACACTCTAGACCCAAACTGCTACAGACCTATATCTATCCTACCCTGCCTTTCTAAGGTCTTCGAAAGCCAAGTTAACAAACAGATCACCGACCATTTCGAATCCCACCGTACCTTCTCCACTATGCAATCTGGTTTCTGAGCTGGTCATGGGTGCACCTCAGCCACACTCAAGGTCCTAAACGATATCATAACCACCATCGATAAAAGGCAGTACTGTGCAGCCATCTTCATCGACCTGGCCAAGGCTTTCGACTCTGTCAATCACCGTATTCTTATTGGCAGACTCAACAGCCTTGGTTTCTCTAATGACTGCCTCGCCTGGTTCACTAACTACTTCTCAGATAGAGTTCAGTGTGTCAAATCAGAGGGCCTGTTGCCCGGACCTCTGGCAGTCTCTATTGGGGTGCCACAGGGTTCAATTCTCGGGCCGAATCTTTTCTCTGTATACATCAATGATGTCGCTCTTGCTGCTGGTGATTCTCTGATCCACCTCTACGCAGACGACACCATTCTGTATACTTCTGGCCCCTCTTTGGACACTGTGTTAACTAACCTCCAGACAAGCTTCAGCGCCATACAACTCTCCTTCCGTGGCTTCCAACTGCTCTTAAATGCAAGTAAAACTAAATGCATGCTACTCAACCGATCACTGCCAGCACCTGCCTGCCCGTCCAGCATCCCTACTCTGGACGGTTCTGACCTAGAATATGTGGACAACTATAAATACCTATGTGTCTGGTTAGACTGTAAACTCTTCTTCCAGACTCACATTAAGCATCTTCAATCCAAAGTTAAATCTAGAATCGGCTTCCTATTTCGCAACAAAGCATCCTTCACTCATGCTGCCAAACTTACCCTCGTAAAACTGACTATCCTACCGATCCTTGACTTGGGCGACGTCATTTACAAAATAGCCTCCAACACTCTACTCAGCAAATTGGATGTAGTCTATCACAGTGTCATCCGTTTTGTCACCCAAGCCCCATATATTACCCACCACTGCGACCTGTATGCTGTCGTTGGCTGGTCCTCGCTACATATTTGTTGCCAAACCCACTGGCTCCAGGTCATCTATAAGTCTTTGCTAGGTAAAGCCCCGCCTTATCTCTGCTCACTGGTCATCCCCAGAGCCAACACTTCCTTTGGCCCGACCTTTCCTTACAGTTCTCTGCTGCCAATGACTGGAACGATTTTGTAAAAATCACTGAAGTTGGAGACTTATATCTCCCTCACTAACTTTAAGCGTCAGCTGTCAGGGCAGCTTACCGATCGCTGCAGCTGTACACAGCCCATCTGTAAATAGCCCATCCAACCAACCAACTACCTCATCCCCATATTGTTTTTGTTTTTCTGCTCTTTTGCACACCAGTATTTCTACCTTCACATCCTCATCTGCACATCTATCACTCCAGTGTAAATTGCTAAATTGTAATTACTTCACCACTATTGGCCGATTTATTGTCTTACCTCCTTACTTTATTTGCACACACTGTACACTGTATATTTTTCTATTGTGTTATTGACTGTATGTTTGTCTCTCCCACGTGTAACTCTGTGTTGTTGTTTGTGTCTCACTGCGTTGCTTTATCTTGGCCAGATCGCAGTTGTAAATGAGAACTTGTTCTCAACTGGGGTACCTGGTTAAATAAAGGTGAAATAAAATGTAAATACATTTTACAGGGTGGTGAAAGTGCACGGTGATGAGCTCGATGCTCCTTTACAATAAATATCGAGGGTCTTATTCTGGTGACATGATCGATGCTCGACTTCCGTTTCACAAATTAAAAGTATCCATAATAACCTCATTATGTAGGCTAGCCTGCCCACCGTATCTGGGAGCTGTTGGCTATAACATTATGTAGGCTAGCCTGCCCACCGTATCTGGGAGCTGTTGGCTATAACCTCATTATGTAGGCTAGCCTGCCCACCGTATCTGGGAGCTGTTGGCTATAATCTCATTATGTAGGCTAGCCTGCATAATGGGAGCTGTTGGCTATAACCTCATTATGTAGGCTAGTCTGCCCACCGTATCTGGGAGCTGTTGGCTATAACCTCATTATGTAGGCTAGCCTGCCCACCGTATCTGGGAGCTGTTGACTATAACCTCATTATGTAGGCTAGCCTGCCCACCGTATCTGGGAGCTGTTGGCTATAACCTCATTATGTAGGCTAGCCTGCCCACCGTATCTGGGAGCTGTTGGCTATAACCTCATTATGTAGGCTAGCCTGCCCACCGTATCTGGGAGCTGTTGGCTATAACCTCATTATGTAGGCTAGCCTGCCCACCGTATCTGGGAGCTGTTGGCTATAACCTCATTATGTAGGCTAGCCTGCCCACCGTATCTGGGAGCTGTTGGCTATAACCTCATTATGTAGGCTAGCCTGCCCACCGTATCTGGGAGCTGTTGACTATAACCTCATTATGTAGGCTAGCCTGCCCACCGTATCTGGGAGCTGTTGGCTATAACCTCATTATGTAGGCTAGCCTGCCCACCGTATCTGGGAGCTGTTGACTATAACCTCATTATGTAGGCTAGCCTGCCCACCGTATCTGGGAGCTGTTGGCTATAACCTCATTATGTAGTCTAGCCTGCCCACCGTATCTGGGAGCTGTTGGCTATAACCTCATTATGTAGGCTAGCCTGCCCACCGTATCTGGGAGCTGTTGGCTATAATCTCATTATGTAGGCTAGCCTGCCCACCGTATCTGGGAGCTGTTGGCTATAACCTCATTGTGTAGGCTAGCCTGCCCACCGTATCTGGGAGCTGTTGGCTATAACCTCATTGTGTAGGCTAGCCTGCCCACCGTATCTGGGAGCTGTTGGCTATAACCTCATTGTGTAGGCTAGCCTGCCCACCGTATCTGGGAGCTGTTGGCTATAACCTCATTATGTAGGCTAGCCTGCCCACCGTATCTGGGAGCTGTTGGCTATAACCTCATTATGTAGGCTAGCCTGCCCACCGTATCTGGGAGCTGTTGGCTATAACCTCATTGTGTAGGCTAGCCTGCCCACCGTATCTGGGAGCTGTTGGCTATAACCTCATTATGTAGGCTAGCCTGCCCACCGTATCTGGGAGCTGTTGGCTATAACCTCATTATGTAGGCTAGCCTGCCCACCGTATCTGGGAGCTGTTGGCTATAACCTCATTATGTAGGCTAGCCTGCCCACCGTATCTGGGAGCTGTTGGCTATAACCTCATTATGTAGGCTAGCCTGCCCAGCGTATCTGGGAGCTGTTGGCTATAACCTCATTATGTAGGCTAGCCTGCCCACCGTATCTGAGAGCTGTTGGCTATAACCTCATTATGTAGGCTAGCCTGCCCACCGTATCTGGGAGCTGTTGGCTATAACCTCATTATGTAGGCTAGCCTACCCACCGTATCTGAGAGCTGTTGGCTATAACCTCATTATGTAGGCTAGCCTGCCCACCGTATCTGAGAGCTGTTGGCTAGAGTCCAGGTGCCAAGACCAGAGGAGACACATTTGCTATTTAACGCAACAGTTTTTGTGACAAAACTATTGTTAGACCTGAACATGCGATGGTGTCACGATCGTCTTGCGAAGAGAGTGAGGACCAAAATGCAGCGTGTGGAAAGTACATCTTCTTTATTTAAGAAAGAAGACGAAAACGAAACGAACACTATACAAAACAACAAAACAGACGACCGTGAAGCTATTCAAACATAAGTGCTGACACTAAACACTTAGACATAGACAATTCCCCACAAACAGCTAAAGCCTATGGTTGCCTTAAATATGGCTCCCAATCAGAGACAACAATAACCAGCTGTCTCTAATTGAGACCCAATTCAGGCAACCATAGACTTTCCTAGATACCTACACTCAACCATAGACACAGCTAGACTTCTATACTAAACATAAACCCAACTACTCTAATAAACCCCCTAAACCTTACAACCACCCTAGACACTACAAAAAACACATACATTCCCCATGTCACACCCTGACCTAACTAAAATAATTAAGAAAACAAAGAATACTAAGGCCAGGGCGTGACAGATGGAAACACATTGAACTTTATGTTTTTATTCAGTAGATGAAAACTTAATACGATAACGTATTGGTCATGGAGTTGAAATGGATGAATGGTTCACAATGGGAGATCATCACTGTTGTCCTTCTGTAGTGACGTTAGGGTTAGATTAGGTCAACACACACACACACACACATTCTCTCTCTGTCTCTAACACACACACTGTATCGTATCATTGGTGCTGAAGGGTTGAACCGCTGCGTGTCATTGGTGGTGAAGAGTTTAACCGCTGCGTATCATTGGTGGTGAAGAGTTGAACCGCTGCGTATCATTGGTGGTGAAAGAGTTGAACTGCTGCGTGTCATTGGTGGTGAAGAGTTGAACTGCTGCGTGTCATTGGTGGTGAAGAGTTGAACTGCTGCGCATCATTGGTGGTGAAGTGTTGAACTGCTGCGTATCATTGGTGGTGAAGAGTTGAACTGCTGCGTATCATTGGTGGTGAAGAGTTGAACTGCTGCGTGTCATTGGTGGTGAAGAGTTGAACTGCTGCGTATCATTGGTGGTGAAGAGTTGAACTGCTGCGTATCATTGGTGGTGAAGAGTTGAACTGCTGTGTATCATTGGTGGTGAAGAGTTGAACTGCTGCGTATCATTGGTGGTGAAGAGTTGAACCGCTGCGTATCATTGGTGGTGAAAGAGTTGAACTGCTGCGTGTCATTGGTGGTGAAGAGTTTAACCGCTGTGTATCATTGGTGGTGAAGAGTTGAACCGCTGCGTATCATTGGTGGTGAAAGAGTTGAACTGCTGCGTATCATTGGTGGTGAAGAGTTGAACTGCTGCGTGTCATTGGTGGTGAAGAGTTGAACTGCTGCGCATCATTGGTGGTGAAGAGTTGAACTGCTGCGTATCATTGGTGGTGAAGAGTTGAACTGCTGCGTATCATTGGTGGTGAAGAGTTGAACTGCTGCGTGTCATTGGTGGTGAAGAGTTGAACTGCTGCGTATCATTGGTGGTGAAGAGTTGAACTGCTGCGTATCATTGGTGGTGAAGAGTTGAACTGCTGTGTATCATTGGTGGTGAAGAGTTGAACTGCTGCGTATCATTGGTGGTGAAGAGTTGAACCGCTGCGTATCATTGGTGGTGAAAGAGTTGAACTGCTGCGTATCATTGGTGGTGAAGAGTTGAACTGCTGCGTGTCATTGGTGGTGAAGAGTTGAACTGCTGCGTGTCATTGGTGGTGAAGAGTTGAACTGCTGTGTATCATTGGTGGTGAAGAGTTGAACCGTTGTGTATCATTGGTGGTGAAGAGTTGAACTGCTGCGTGTCATTGGTGGTGAAGAGTTGAACTGCTGCGTATCATTGGTGGTGAAGAGTTGAACTGCTGCGTGTCATTGGTGGTGAAGAGTTGAACCGCTGCGTATCATTGGTGGTGAAGAGTTGAACCGCTGCGTATCATTGGTGGTGAAGAGTTGAACCGCTGCGTATCATTGGTGGTGAAGAGTTGAACTGCTGCGTGTCATTGGTGGTGAAGAGTTGAACCGCTGCGTGTCATTGGTGGTGAAGAGTTGAACTGCTGCGTGTCATTGGTGGTGAAAAGTTGAACTGCTGCGTATCATTGGTGGTGAAGAGTTGAACCGCTGCGTGTCATTGGTGGTGAAGAGTTGAACTGCTGCATGTCATTGGTGGTGAAGAGTTGAACTGCTGCGTATCATTGGTGGTGAAGAGTTGAACTGCTGCGTATCATTGGTGGTGAAAGAGTTTAACCGCTGCGTGTCATTGGTGCTGAAAGAGTTTCACTGCTGCGTGTCATTGGTGGTGAACCGCTGCGTGTCATTGGTGGTGAAGAGTTGATCCGCTGTGTATCATTGGTGGTGAAGAGTTGAACTGCTGCGTGTCATTGGTGGTGAAGAGTTGAACCGCTGCGTATCATTGGTGGTGAAGAGTTGAACCGCTGCGTGTCATTGGTGGTGAAGAGTTGAACTGCTGCATGTCATTGGTGGTGAAGAGTTGAACTGCTGCGTGTCATTGGTGGTGAAGAGTTGATCCGCTGCGTGTCATTGGTGGTGAAGAGTTGAACTGCTGCATGTCATTGGTGGTGAAGAGTTGAACTGCTGCGTGTCATTGGTGGTGAAGAGTTTAACTGCTGCGTATCATTGGTGGTGAAGAGTTGAACTGCTGCATATCATTGGTGGTGAAGAGTTGAACCGTTGCGTGTCATTGGTGGTGAAGAGTTGAACCGCTGCGTATCATTGGTGGTGAAGAGTTGAACTGCTGCGTGTCATTGGTGGTGAAGAGTTGAACCGCTGCGTATCATTGGTGGTGAAAGAGTTGAACCGCTGCGTGTCATTGGTGGTGAAGAGTTGAACCGCTGCGTGTCATTGGTGGTGAAGAGTTGAACCGCTGCGTATCATTGGTGGTGAAGAGTTGAACCGCTGCGTGTCATTGGTGGTGAAGAGTTGAACTGCTGCGTGTCATTGGTGGTGAAGAGTTGAACTGCTGCGTATCATTGGTGGTGAAGAGTTGAACCGCTGCGTGTCATTGGTGGTGAAAGAGTTTAACTGCTGCGTATCATTGGTGGTGAAAGAGTTTAACCGCTGCGTGTCATTGGTGCTGAAAGAGTTTCACCGCTGCGTGTCATTGGTGGTGAACCGCTGCGTGTCATTGGTGGTGAAGAGTTGAACCGCTGCGTGTCATTGGTGGTGAAGAGTTGAACCGCTGCGTATCATTGGTGGTGAAAGAGTTTAACTGCTGCGTATCATTGGTGGTGAAAGAGTTTAACCGCTGCGTGTCATTGGTGCTGAAAGAGTTTCACCGCTGCGTGTCATTGGTGGTGAACCGCTGCGTGTCATTGGTGGTGAAGAGTTGATCCGCTGTGTATCATTGGTGGTGAAGAGTTGAACTGCTGCGTGTCATTGGTGGTGAAGAGTTGAACCGCTGCGTATCATTGGTGGTGAAGAGTTGAACCGCTGCGTGTCATTGGTGGTGAAGAGTTGAACCACTGCGTATCATTGGTGGTGAAGAGTTGAACCGCTGCGTGTCATTGGTGGTGAAAGAGTTGAACTGCTGCGTATCATTGGTGGTGAAGAGTTGAACTGCTGCGTGTCATTGGTGGTGAAGAGTTTAACTGCTGCGTATCATTGGTGGTGAAGAGTTGAACTGCTGCATATCATTGGTGGTGAAGAGTTGAACTGCTGCATATCATTGGTGGTGAAGAGTTGAACTGCTGCGTATCATTGGTGGTGAAGAGTTTAACCGCTGCGTATCATTGGTGGTGAAGAGTTGAACTGCTGCGTGTCATTGGTGGTGAAGAGTTGAACTGCTGCGTGTCATTGGTGGTGAAGAGTTGAACCGCTGCGTGTCATTGGTGGTGAAAGAGTTTAACCGCTGCGTGTCATTGGTGGTGAAGAGTTGATCCGCTGCGTGTCATTGGTGGTGAAGAGTTGAACTGCTGCATGTCATTGGTGGTGAAGAGTTGAACTGCTGCGTGTCATTGGTGGTGAAGAGTTTAACTGCTGCGTATCATTGGTGGTGAAGAGTTGAACCTTTGCGTGTCATTGGTGGTGAAGAGTTGAACCGCTGCGTATCATTGGTGGTGAAGAGTTGAACCGTTGCGTGTCATTGGTGGTGAAGAGTTGAACCGCTGCGTATCATTGGTGGTGAAGAGTTGAACTGCTGCGTGTCATTGGTGGTGAAGAGTTGAACCGCTGCGTATCATTGGTGGTGAAAGAGTTGAACCGCTGCGTGTCATTGGTGGTGAAGAGTTGAACCGCTGCGTGTCATTGGTGGTGAAGAGTTGAACCGCTGCGTATCATTGGTGGTGAAGAGTTGAACCGCTGCGTGTCATTGGTGGTGAAGAGTTGAACTGCTGCGTGTCATTGGTGGTGAAGAGTTGAACTGCTGCGTATCATTGGTGGTGAAGAGTTGAACCGCTGCGTGTCATTGGTGGTGAAAGAGTTTAACTGCTGCGTATCATTGGTGGTGAAAGAGTTTAACCGCTGCGTGTCATTGGTGCTGAAAGAGTTTCACCGCTGCGTGTCATTGGTGGTGAACCGCTGCGTGTCATTGGTGGTGAAGAGTTGATCCGCTGTGTATCATTGGTGGTGAAGAGTTGAACCGCTGCGTGTCATTGGTGGTGAAGAGTTGAACCGCTGCGTATCATTGGTGGTGAAGAGTTGAACCGCTGCGTGTCATTGGTGGTGAAGAGTTGAACCGCTGCGTATCATTGGTGGTGAAGAGTTGAACCGCTGCGTGTCATTGGTGGTGAAGAGTTGAACCGCTGCGTATCATTGGTGGTGAAAGAGTTGAACTGCTGCGTATCATTGGTGGTGAAGAGTTGAACTGCTGCGTGTCATTGGTGGTGAAGAGTTTAACTGCTGCGTATCATTGGTGGTGAAGAGTTGAACTGCTGCATATCATTGGTGGTGAAGAGTTGAACTGCTGCATATCATTGGTGGTGAAGAGTTGAACTGCTGCGTATCATTGGTGGTGAAGAGTTGAACTGCTGCGTGTCATTGGTGGTGAAGAGTTGAACTGCTGCGTGTCATTGGTGGTGAAGAGTTGAACCGCTGCGTGTCATTGGTGGTGAAAGAGTTTAACCGCTGCGTGTCATTGGTGGTGAAGAGTTGATCCGCTGCGTGTCATTGGTGGTGAAGAGTTGAACTGCTGCATGTCATTGGTGGTGAAGAGTTGAACTGCTGCGTGTCATTGGTGGTGAAGAGTTTAACTGCTGCGTATCATTGGTGGTGAAGAGTTGAACTGCTGCATATCATTGGTGGTGAAGAGTTGAACCGTTGCGTGTCATTGGTGGTGAAGAGTTGAACCGCTGCGTATCATTGGTGGTGAAGAGTTGAACTGCTGCGTGTCATTGGTGGTGAAGAGTTGAACCGCTGCGTATCATTGGTGGTGAAAGAGTTGAACCGCTGCGTGTCATTGGTGGTGAAGAGTTGAACCGCTGCGTATCATTGGTGGTGAAGAGTTGAACCGCTGCGTATCATTGGTGGTGAAGAGTTGAACCGCTGCGTATCATTGGTGGTGAAGAGTTGTACCGCTGCGTGTCATTGGTGGTGAAAGAGTTTAACCGCTGCGTGTCATTGGTGCTGAAAGAGTTTCACCGCTGCGTGTCATTGGTGGTGAACCGCTGCGTGTCATTGGTGGTGAAGAGTTGATCCGCTGCGTGTCATTGGTGGTGAAGAGTTGAACTGCTGCGTATCATTGGTGGTGAAGAGTTGAACTGCTGCGTATCATTGGTGGTGAAGAGTTGAACTGCTGCGTATCATTGGTGGTGAAGAGTTGAACCGCTGCGTGTCATTGGTGGTGAAGAGTTGATCCGCTGTGTATCATTGGTGGTGAAGAGTTGAACTGCTGCGTGTCATTGGTGGTGAAAGAGTTGAACTGCTGCGTATCATTGGTGGTGAAGAGTTGAACTGCTGCGTATCATTGGTGGTGAAGAGTTGAACCGCTGCGTGTCATTGGTGGTGAAGAGTTGATCCGCTGTGTATCATTGGTGGTGAAGAGTTGAACTGCTGCGTGTCATTGGTGGTGAAAGAGTTGAACTGCTGCGTATCATTGGTGGTGAAGAGTTGAACTGCTGCGTATCATTGGTGGTGAAGAGTTGAACCGCTGCGTGTCATTGGTGGTGAAGAGTTGATCCGCTGTGTATCATTGGTGGTGAAGAGTTGAACTGCTGCGTGTCATTGGTGGTGAAGAGTTGAACCGCTGCGTATCATTGGTGGTGAAGAGTTGAACCGCTGCGTATCATTGGTGGTGAAAGAGTTGATCCGCTGCGTGTCATTGGTGGTGAAGAGTTGAACCGCTGCGTGTCATTGGTGGTGAAAGAGTTGAACCGCTGCGTGTCATTGGTGGTGAAGAGTTGAACCGCTGCGTGTCATTGGTGGTGAAAGAGTTTAACCGCTGCGTGTCATTGGTGGTGAACCGCTGCGTGTCATTGGTGGTGAAGGGTTGAACTGCTGTGTATCATTGGTGGTGAAGAGTTGAACTGCTGCGTGTCATTGGTGGTGAAGAGTTGAACCGCTGCGTATCATTGGTGGTGAAGAGTTGTACCGCTGCGTGTCATTGGTGGTGAAAGAGTTTAACCGCTGCGTGTCATTGGTGCTGAAAGAGTTTCACCGCTGCGTGTCATTGGTGGTGAACCGCTGCGTGTCATTGGTGGTGAAGAGTTGATCCGCTGCGTGTCATTGGTGGTGAAGAGTTGAACTGCTGCGTATCATTGGTGGTGAAGAGTTGAACTGCTGCGTATCATTGGTGGTGAAGAGTTGAACCGCTGCGTGTCATTGGTGGTGAAGAGTTGATCCGCTGTGTATCATTGGTGGTGAAGAGTTGAACTGCTGCGTGTCATTGGTGGTGAAGAGTTGAACCGCTGCGTATCATTGGTGGTGAAGAGTTGAACCGCTGCGTGTCATTGGTGGTGAAGAGTTGAACCGCTGCGTGTCATTGGTGGTGAAGAGTTGAACTGCTGCGTATCATTGGTGGTGAAGAGTTGAACCGCTGCGTGTCATTGGTGGTGAAGAGTTGAACCGCTGCGTATCATTGGTGGTGAAAGAGTTGAACTGCTACGTATCATTGGTGGTGAAGAGTTGAACTGCTGCATATCATTGGTGGTGAAGAGTTGAACTGCTGCGTGTCATTGGTGGTGAAGAGTTGAACCGCTGCGTATCATTGGTGGTGAAGAGTTGAACTGCTGCGTGTCATTGGTGGTGAAGAGTTGAACTGCTGCGTGTCATTGGTGGTGAAGAGTTGTACCGCTGCGTGTCATTGGTGGTGAAAGAGTTTAACCGCTGCGTGTCATTGGTGCTGAAAGAGTTTCACCGCTGCGTGTCATTGGTGGTGAACCGCTGCGTGTCATTGGTGGTGAAGAGTTGATCCGCTGCGTGTCATTGGTGGTGAAGAGTTGAACTGCTGCGTATCATTGGTGGTGAAGAGTTGAACCGCTGCGTGTCATTGGTGGTGAAGAGTTGATCCGCTGCGTGTCATTGGTGGTGAAAGAGTTGAACTGCTGCGTATCATTGGTGGTGAAGAGTTGAACCGCTGCGTGTCATTGGTGGTGAAGAGTTTAACCACTGCGTGTCATTGGTGGTGAAGAGTTGAACCGCTGCGTGTCATTGGTGGTGAAGAGTTGAACCGCTGCGTGTCATTGGTGGTGAAAGAGTTGAACTGCTGCGTATCATTGGTGGTGAAGAGTTGAACCGCTGCGTATCATTGGTGGTGAAGAGTTGAACTGCTGCGTATCATTGGTGGTGAAGAGTTGAACTGCTGCGTATCATTGGTGGTGAAGAGTTGAACCGCTGCGTGTCATTGGTGGTGAAGAGTTTAACCACTGCGTGTCATTGGTGGTGAAGAGTTGAACCGCTGCGTGTCATTGGTGGTGAAGAGTTGAACCGCTGCGTGTCATTGGTGGTGAAAGAGTTGAACTGCTGCGTATCATTGGTGGTGAAGAGTTTAACCGCTGTGTATCATTGGTGGTGAAGAGTTGAACTGCTGCGTATCATTGGTGGTGAAGAGTTGAACTGCTGCGTATCATTGGTGGTGAAGAGTTGAACTGCTGCGTGTCATTGGTGGTGAAGAGTTGAACTGCTGCGTATCATTGGTGGTGAAGAGTTGATCCGCTGCGTGTCATTGGTGGTGAAAGAGTTTAACCGCTGCGTGTCATTGGTGGTGAAGAGTTGATCCGCTGCGTGTCATTGGTGGTGAAGAGTTTAACCGCTGCGTATCATTGGTGGTGAAGAGTTGAACCGCTGCGTGTCATTGGTGGTGAAGAGTTGATCCGCTGCGTGTCATTGGTGGTGAAGAGTTGAACTGCTGCGTATCATTGGTGGTGAAAGAGTTGAACCGTTGCGTGTCATTGGTGCTGAAATAGTTTCACCGCTGCGTGTCATTGGTGGTGAACCGCTGCGTGTCATTGGTGGTGAAGAGTTGATCCGCTGTGTATCATTGGTGGTGAAGAGTTGAACTGCTGCGTATCATTGGTGGTGAAGAGTTGAACCGCTGCGTGTCATTGGTGGTGAAGAGTTGAACTGCTGCGTATCATTGGTGGTGAAAGAGTTGAACTGCTACGTATCATTGGTGGTGAAGAGTTGAACTGCTGTGTATCATTGGTGGTGAAGAGTTGAACTGCTGCATATCATTGGTGGTGAAGAGTTGAACCGCTGCGTATCATTGGTGGTGAAGAGTTGAACTGCTGCGTATCATTGGTGGTGAAGAGTTGAACTGCTGCGTGTCATTGGTGGTGAAGAGTTGTACCGCTGCGTGTCATTGGTGGTGAAAGAGTTTAACCGCTGCGTGTCATTGGTGGTGAAGAGTTGAACTGCTGCGTATCATTGGTGGTGAAGAGTTGAACCGCTGCGTGTCATTGGTGGTGAAGAGTTGAACTGCTGCGTGTCATTGGTGGTGAAGAGTTGAACTGCTGCGTGTCATTGGTGGTGAAGAGTTGAACTGCTGCGTGTCATTGGTGGTGAAGAGTTGTACCGCTGCGTGTCATTGGTGGTGAAAGAGTTTAACCGCTGCGTGTCATTGGTGGTGAAAGAGTTTCACCGCTGCGTGTCATTGGTGGTGAACCGCTGCGTGTCATTGGTGGTGAAGAGTTGATCCGCTGCGTGTCATTGGTGGTGAAGAGTTGAACCGCTGCGTATCATTGGTGGTGAAAGAGTTGAACTGCTGCGTATCATTGGTGGTGAAGAGTTGAACTGCTGCGTGTCATTGGTGGTGAAGAGTTGATCCGCTGCGTATCATTGGTGGTGAAGAGTTGAACTGCTGCGTATCATTGGTGGTGAAAGAGTTGAACTGCTGCATATCATTGGTGGTGAAAGAGTTGAACTGCTGCGTATCATTGGTGGTGAAGAGTTGAACTGCTGCGTATCATTGGTGGTGAAGAGTTTAACCGCTGCGTGTCATTGGTGGTGAAGAGTTGAACTGCTGCGTATCATTGGTGGTGAAGTGTTGAACCGCTGCGTATCATTGGTGGTGAAAGAGTTGAACCGCTGCGTATCATTGGTGGTGAAGAGTTGAACCGCTGCGTATCATTGGTGGTGAAGAGTTTAACCACTGCGTGTCATTGGTGGTGAAGAGTTGAACTGCTGCGTATCATTGGTGGTGAAGAGTTGATCCGCTGCGTGTCATTGGTGGTGAAGAGTTGAACTGCTGCGTATCATTGGTGGTGAAGAGTTGATCCGCTGCGTGTCATTGGTGGTGAAGAGTTGAACCGCTGCGTATCATTGGTGGTGAAAGAGTTGAACCGTTGCGTGTCATTGGTGGTGAAGAGTTTAACCGCTGCGTGTCATTGGCGGTGAAGAGTTTAACCGCTGCGTATCATTGGTGGTGAAAGAGTTGAACCGTTGCGTGTCATTGGTGGTGAAGAGTTTAACCGCTGCGTGTCATTGGCGGTGAAGAGTTTAACCGCTGCGTGTCATTGGCGGTGAAGAGTTTAACCGCTGCGTATCATTGGTGGTGAAAGAGTTGAACCGTTGCGTGTCATTGGCGGTGAAGAGTTTAACCGCTGCGTGTCATTGGTGGTGAAAGAGTTGAACCGTTGCGTGTCATTGGCGGTGAAGAGTTGAACCGTTGCGTGTCATTGGTGGTGAAGAGTTTAACCGCTGCGTGTCATTGGTGGTGAAGAGTTTAACCGCTGCGTGTCATTGGCGGTGAAGAGTTTAACCGCTGCGTATCATTGGTGGTGAAAGAGTTGAACCGTTGCGTGTCATTGGTGGTGAAGAGTTTAACCGCTGCGTGTCATTGGCGGTGAAGAGTTTAACCGCTGCGTATCATTGGTGGTGAAAGAGTTGAACCGTTGCGTGTCATTGGCGGTGAAGAGTTTAACCGCTGCGTGTCATTGGTGGTGAACCGCTGCATGTGGTTTTGGTCACTTTAGCTGAGCGCTGACAGCATGACAGACTACAGCTCCGCTTATTGGCCAAGCCTGTTGCTGCATGGCCCCCTGGGAAATGCAGTCTTTATTATTTAGTGTTAATTATTCCCACAGTTGGCTCTGGGAACCCAGCCCTTCTCAATCAGTCATAGTGTGTGTGTGGTGTATCTGCTCTTTAAACTCCCCGAGCCACAAAACACCAACTGCTAATGTTCTGATGATGATGATGATGATGATGTGGACTGGCGTAAACCTGATTTTATTACTCATCCAAGAAGACACAGCTGTGTGTGTGTGTGTGTGTGTGTGTGTGTGTGTGTGTGTGTGTGTGTGTGTGTGTGTTTGTATGTTAGACTATGGGAGAGTGTTTGGATCAGTTGGTTTCTATAAAGAATGTGTTGCATAGGAATGTTAATGATCTGTGAATCAATGTAAACACACACAGATACACACCCCTCAACCCTACACACACACACACACACACCACACACACACACACACACACACACACACACACACACACACACACACACACACACACACACAGCCAGCCCTACACACTACAAACACACACAGTTCTCAACCCTACAAACACACACATCCCTCCACCCTACACACACACACAGTCCTCAACTCTACAAACACACACAAGCCTCAACCCTACACACACAGCCCTACACACACACACACACACACACAGCCCTACACACACACACACACACACACACACACACACACACACACACACACACACACACACACACACACACACACACACACACACACACACACACACACACACACACACAGCCCTCAGCCCTTCTCCTGAGTTCTCACCTCTATCCTAGCTCCCAGAGGCTCATGGGTAAACTGCTATGCTAATAAGGGAACCCAGGGATTCTAGATGGTTGACATGTGACCAGGAGGAATACGGCTGGCCAGGCTGAGTTATATATCTCTGATCGCTGTCTAAAAACAGTTTTATCACAGTGTAGTTCGCTGTCTATGTGAAATAGATCATAAACCGTACACTCTTAAAAAGAAAATGGTTCCAAAAGGCTTCGGCTGTCCCCATAGGAGAACTCTCTTACCTTGTCAGCTCGGGGATTCGATCTTGCAACCTTTCGGTTACTAGTCCAACGCTCTAACCACTAGGCTAACTGACAGGTATAAGTGTATATTATTGTATACTTAATGTATATGTACACTATATTTACAGAAGTATGTGGACACCTCTTCAAATTAGTGGATTGGGGTATATCAGCCACACCCGTTGCTGACAGGTGTATGAAATCGAGCACACAGCCATGCAATCTCCATAGACAAACATTGGCAGTAGAATGGCCTTACTGAAAAGCTCACCGTCATAGGATGGAAACATAAAGTGTGTCTAGAGTCGATTGACGTCAAAATCTGTCTGTTTAGGGCCTCCCGGGTGACGCAGTGGTCTAGGCCACTGCATCGCAGTGCTAACTGCGCCACCAGAGTCTCTGGGTTCGCGCCCAGGCTCTGTCGCAGCCGGCCGCGACCGGGAGGTCCGTGGGGCGACGCACAATTGGCATAGCGTCGTCCGGGTTAGGGAGGGTTTGGCCGGTAGGGATATCCTTGTCTCATCGCGCTCCAGCGACTCCTGTGGCGGGCCGGGCGCAGTGCGCGCTAACCAAGGGGGCCAGGAGGTACACGGTGTTTCCTCCGACACATTGGTGCGGCTGGCTTCCGGGTTGGAGACGCGCTGTGTTAAGAAGCAGTGCGGCTTGGTTGGGTTGTGCTTCGGAGGACTCATGGCTTTCGACCTTCGTCTCTCCCGAGCCCGTACGGGAGTTGTAGCGATGAGACAAGATAGTAATTACTAGCGATTGGATACCACGAAAATTGGGGAGAAAATGTGATAAAAAAAAAAAAATTAATTAAAAAAAATCTGTCTGTTTAGAGAGATCTTTTTGTTGTTGTTGTCGTATAGGCTGTGTCTCATGTCCGTCCTTCCGCGTCCTGAGTCTGAAGTACCGCCGATATGCCAACTGTTGTCTGTAGCGTCCGAATGGTTTGGCCTAACAAAACTAATATGACCCCACTATGGAAAGAGAAGACTCTCACGTTGTGGTTCTCTGTTTTGCTCTACGGCCGCCACTAGTGTCGTGGGACTTGTCTGAAGGTAACACGGTACCGGTTTAAAAAATGGGGTTAAATATGTGTTATTCTTGAGGTGTGTTAGATCTCACTGATATAGGACAGACACTTCAAACCTTATTCCTTATCATATTTTTATATACACTGCTCAAAAAAATAAAGGGAACACTTAAACAACACAATGTAACTCCAAGTCAATCACACTTCTGTGAAATCAAACTGTCCACTTAGGAAGCAACACTGATTGACAATACATTTCACATGCTGTTGTGCAAATGGAATAGACAAAAGGTGGAAATTATAGGCAATTAGCAAGACACCCCCAATAAAGGAGTGGTTCTGCAGGTGGTGACCACAGACCACTTCTCAGTTCCTATGCTTCCTGGCTGATGTTTTGGTCACTTTTGAATGCTGGCGGTGCTTTCACTCTAGTGGTAGCATGAGACGGAGTCTACAACCCACACAAGTGGCTCAGGTAGTGCAGCTCATCCAGGATGGCACATCAATGCGAGCTGTGGCAAGAAGGTTTGCTGTGTCTGTCAGCGTAGTGTCCAGAGCATAGAGGCGCTACCAGGAGACAGGCCAGTACATCAGGAGACGTGGAGGAGGCCGTAGGAGGGCAACAACCCAGCAGCAGGACCGCTACCTCCGCCTTTGTGCAAGGAGGAGCACTGCCAGAGCCCTGCAAAATGACCTCCAGCAGGCCACAAATGTGCATGTGTCAGCATATGGTCTCACAAGGGGTCTGAGGATCTCATCTCGGTACCTAATGGCAGTCAGGCTACCTCTGGCGAGCACATGGAGGGCTGTGCGGCCCCACAAAGAAATGCCACCCCACACCATGACTGACCCACCGCCAAACCGGTCATGCTGGAGGATGTTGCAGGCAGCAGAACGTTCTCCACGGCGTCTCCAGACTCTGTCACGTCTGTCACATGTGCTCACGTGCTCAGTGTGAACCTGCTTTCATCTGTGAAGAGCACAGGGCGCCAGTGGCGAATTTGCCAATCTTGGTGTTCTCTGGCAAATGCCAAATGTCCTGCACGGTGTTGGGCTGTAAGCACAACCCCCACCTGTGGACGTCGGGCCCTCATACCACCCTCATGGAGTCTGTTTCTGACCGTTTGAGCAGACACATGCACATTTGATGCAACTTCAGGAGCGTAACAGCAGAATCTGCGAAGGTCAGCCACAGTGGGAGGACGGAGGGGTCGGGAACAGGGTTTTTTCTTCTGGTTAGGTTATCTTGATCTCTGGTTTCCTCTTGAGTCATTTGTGTGTCTTACATTTACATTTAAGTCATTGTCTTAATTATTTAATCAAACAGTGTGCTTAAAGCATCAGATTAGCTCAGTGAATATAGTTGATTTTATTCAAACACATAGGATCTAAATATGTGAAGATTTCTTTATTTTAATTTTTATGTCAAGCAATCGATTGGTCGAAAGAACAGACTACTAGATTTTGTGTTTGTTTGTCTGGGACAGCCTTACTACGTTATGACCATTTTAAAACAATTCCCCGTTAGTTTAGTAGGGCGTTGGGTCACCACGAGGCAGAACGGCTTCAATGCACCTTGGAATAGATTCCAGAAATGTCTGGATCTCTATTGGAGGGATGCGACATCCTTTTTCCACGAGAAATGCAGGCTCCGCTCCAGAAACGATTTGGGTTATATTTATATATTTATATATATTATATATTACCATATTGACAAAAGGTTAATAATCTGGTGACTGACACGGTCATGATATGGATATGTATTCCCAAATAACATCTTCTCCGTTTTCGCCACAACCACATCAGGTGACCACCTGGGGGAAAAAGTGAGAAATGTACATTTTTTGGGTGTAGTTACCCTTTAATTCCAGTGTGCACCTAGCAGAGTTCTATGTAGTGCACGTGATGGTATAGTTTGCAAAAAAAAAAAAAACACGGGATTATTGCTACTTTGTAGTTGACATTTAATAAGTAATGTCTGTCTTCCCATCTACTGTATATATACTGTCCATACTGTCTATAGACACCACCACATATATATATATACTGTCTATACACACCATCACATATATATACTGTCCATACTGTCTATAGACACCACCACATATATATACTGTCTATACACACCATCACATATATATACTGTATATATACTGTATATACACACCATCACATATATATACTGTATATATACTGTCTATACACACCATCACATATATATACTGTATATATACTGTCTATACACACATCACATATATATATACTGTCTATACACACCATCACATATATATATACTGTCTATACACACCATCACATATATATACTGTATATATACTGTCTATACACACCATCACATATATATATACTGTATATATACTGTCTATAGACACCACCACATATATATACTGTATATATACTGTCTATACACACCATCACATATATATACTGTATATATACTGTCTATACACACATCACATATATATACTGTATATATACTGTCTATACACACATCACATATATATATACTGTCTATACACACCATCACATATATATATACTGTCTATACACACCATCACATATATATACTGTATATATACTGTCTATACACACCATCACATATATATATACTGTCTATACACACCATCACATATATATACTGTATATATACTGTCTATACACACCATCACATATATATACTGTATATATACTGTCTATACACACATCACATATATATACTGTATATATACTGTCTATACACACCATCACATATATATACTGTATATATACTGTCTATACACACATCACATATATATACTGTATATATACTGTCTATACACACCATCACATATATATATACTGTCTATACACACCATCACATATATATATACTGTCTATACACACCATCACATATATATACTGTATATATACTGTCTATACACACCATCACATATATATATATACTGTATATATACTGTCTATACACACCATCACATATATATACTGTATATATACTGTCTATACACACCACCACATATATATATATACTATATATATACTGTATATATACTGTCTATACCAGACATGGGCAAACTACGGCCCGCGGGCCACATACGGCCCGTTAGGCTTTTTAATCCGGCCCGCCGAACTTGTCCAAATTATAGTAAAAACCTCATTTTTTTCCCCTTTCCCTGCAATGCCCACGTTTCCCCAATAGATGGCGCACTCAAAACACATTGACCGTTGTTGGAGTGGCGCGTATTTCTCTTTATTTCACTTTAATTTTCACTTCGTTTCACGTCACCATTAAGCCCTTCTGTGAAAATGAGCGGACCAAAGAGAAGGAAAGTGGACAGCGAATGCCGAGTGTTTAATAAGGAGTGGACAACAAAATACTTCTTCACTGAAGTCCGATCAACGGCTGTATGTCTGATATGCCAAGAAGCTGTTGCGGTTTTCAAAGAGTACAATATCAGCCGTCACTTTGCCACGAAGCATGCAAACTATGCTAGCAAGCAGTCAACACAAGAACGGGCGGCGAAATAGTATGTAAATGCCATATCTTGCATATTCCTTGAGACAAATTTATTAACTGATAAGGGCTATTTTTCACATTTGAAAGACAGTTAATAAATTGGGTTGTAGTGTTCTTACTGTGCTATGAGGTTTGCACACACTACATTTAATGCTTTAGTATATCCGGCCCAAACACTCCCTCCAAATGCTCCTGGCCCGGCCCCTCTGTCAAATTTTAGAACCCATTGTGGCCCGCGAGTCAAAAAGTTTGCCCACCCCTGGTCTATACACACCACCACATATATATATATACTATATATATGCTGTATATACTGTCTATACACCATCATATACATATATACTGTCTATACACACCATCACATATATATATACTGTATATATACTGTCTATACACACCACCACATATATATATATATATATACTATATATATACTGTATATACTGTCTATACACCATCATATACATATATACTGTCTATACACACCACCACATATATATATATATATATATATATATACTATATATATGCTGTATATACTGTCTATACACCATCATATACATATATACTGTCTATACACACCATCACATATATATATACTGTATATATACTGTCTATACACACCACCACATATATATATATATATATATATATATATATATATATATATATATATATATATATACTATATATATACTGTATATACTGTCTATACACCATCATATACATATACTGTACATATATACTTTTCTGTAGTTGCGGATCAGACCTGCACAGCGGTCAGGAGGAAATTTGGACCATTCCTCTTTACAAAAACTGTTTCAGTTCAACAATATTCTTGGGATGTCTGGTGTGAACTGCTCTCTTGAGGTCATGGCACAGCATCTCAATCGGGTTGAGGTCAGGACTCTGACTGGGCCACTCCAGAAGGTGTATTTTCTTCTGTTGAAGCCATTCTGTTAGACAGTAGTTATATAGGATGGTTTGTATAGACAGTATAGACAGTAGTTATATAGGATGGTGTGTATAGACAGTAGTTATATAGGATGGTGTGTATAGACAGTAGTTATATAGGATGGTGTGTATAGACAGTATAGACAGTAGTTATATAGGATGGTGTGTATAGACAGTATGGACAGTAGTTATATAGGATGGTGTGTATAGACAGTATAGACAGTAGTTATATAGGATGGTGTGTATAGACAGTATAGACAGTAGTTATATAGGATGGTGTTTATAGACAGTAGTTATATAGGATGGTGTGAATAGACAGTAGTTATATAGGATGGTGTGTTTAGACAGTAGTTATATATGATGGTGTGTATAGACAGTAGTTATATAGGATGGTGTGTATAGACAGTATAGACAGTAGTTATATAGGATGGTGTGTATAGACAGTAGTTATATAGGATGGTGTGTATAGACAGTAGTTATATAGGATGGTGTGTATAGACAGTATAGACAGTAGTTATATAGGATGGTGTGTATAGACAGTAGTTATATAGGATGGTGTGTATAGACAGTAGTTATATAGGATGGTGTGTATAGACAGTATAGACAGTAGTTATATAGGATGGTGTGTATAGACAGTAGTTATATAGGATGGTGTGTATAGACAGTATAGACAGTAGTTATATAGGATGGTGTGTATAGACAGTAGTTATATAGGATGGTGTGTATAGACAGTATAGACAGTAGTTATATAGGATGGTGTGTATAGACAGTATAGACAGTAGTTATATAGGATGGTGTGTATAGACAGTAGTTATATAGGATGGTGTGAATAGACAGTAGTTATATAGGATGGTGTGTATAGACAGTAGTTATATATGATGGTGTGTATAGACAGTAGTTATATATGATGGTGTGTATAGACAGTAGTTATATATGATGGTGTGTATAGACAGTAGTTATATAGGATGGTGTGTATAGACAGTAGTTATATATGATGGTGTGTATAGACAGTAGTTATATATGATGGTGTGTATAGACAGTAGTTATATAGGATGGTGTGTATAGACAGTAGTTGTATAGGATGGTGTGTATAGACAGTAGTTATATATGATGGTGTGTACAGACAGTAGTTATATAGGATGGTGTGTATAGACAGTAGTTATATATGATGGTGTGTATAGACAGTAGTTATATAGGATGGTGTGTATAGGCAGTAGTTATATAGGATGGTGTGTATAGACAGTATGGACAGTAGTTATATAGAATGGTGTGTATAGACAGTATAGACAGTAGTTATATAGGATGGTGTGTATAGACAGTATAGACAGTAGTTATATAGGATGGTGTGTATAGACAGTAGTTATATAGGATGGTGTGTATAGACAGTAGTTGTATAGGATGGTGTGTATAGACAGTAGTTAAATAGGATGGTGTGTATAGACAGTATAGACAGTAGTTATATAGGATGGTGAGTATAGACAGTATAGACAGTAGTTATATAGGATGGTGTGTATAGACAGTAGGTATATAGGATGGTGTGTATAGACAGTAGTTATATAGGACGGTGTGTATAGACAGTAGTTATATAGGATGGTGTGTATAGACAGTAGTTATATAGGATGGTGTGTATAGACAGTACAGACAGTAGTTATATAGGATGGTGTGTATAGACAGTAGTTATATAGGATGGTGTGTATAGACAGTAGTTATATAGGATGGTGTGTATAGACAGTATAGACAGTAGTTATATAGGATGGTGTGTATAGACAGT
Organism: Salvelinus namaycush; assembly: GCF_016432855.1. Lineage (NCBI taxonomy): Eukaryota > Metazoa > Chordata > Actinopteri > Salmoniformes > Salmonidae > Salvelinus > Salvelinus namaycush. Next base: position 34,223,756 of record NC_052339.1, on the reverse strand, counting down.
ACAGACAGTAGTTATATAGGATGGTGTGTATAGACAGTAGTTATATAGGATGGTGTGTATAGACAGTACAGACAGTAGTTATATAGGATGGTGTGTATAGACAGTACAGACAGTAGTTATATAGGATGGTGTGTATAGACAGTATAGACAGTAGTTATATAGGATGGTGTGTATAGACAGTAGTTATATAGGATGGTGTGTATAGACAGTACAGACAGTAGTTATATAGGATGGTGTGTATAGACAGTACAGACAGTAGTTATATAGGATGGTGTGTATAGACAGTATAGACAGTAGTTATATAGGATGGTGTGTATAGACAGTACAGACAGTAGTTATATAGGATGGTGTGTATAGACAGTATAGACAGTAGTTATATAGGATGGTGTGTATAGACAGTACAGACAGTAGTTATATATGATGGTGTGTATAGACAGTAGTTATATAGGATGGTGTGTATAGACAGTAGTTATATAGGACGGTGTGTATAGACAGTAGTTATATAGGATAGTGTGTATAGACAGTATAGACAGTAGTTATATATGATGGTGTGTATAGACAGTAGTTATATAGGATGGTGTGTATAGGCAGTAGTTATATATGATGGTGTGTATAGACAGTAGTTATATAGTATGGTGTGTACAGACAGTAGTTATATAGGATGGTGTGTATAGACAGTATAGACAGTAGTTATATAGGATGGTGTGTATAGACAGTATAGACAGTAGTTATATAGGATGGTGTGTATAGACAGTAGTTGTATAGGATGGTGTGTATAGACAGTAGTTATATAGGATGGTGTGTATAGACAGTAGTTGTATAGGATGGTGTGTATAGACAGTAGTTATATAGGATGGTGTGTATAGACAGTAGTTGTATAGGATGGTGTGTATAGACAGTAGTTATATAGGATGGTGTGTATAGACAGTAGTTATATAGGATGGTGTGTATAGACAGTAGTTATATATGATGGTGTGTATAGACAGTAGTTATATAGGATGGTGTGTATAGACAGTAGTTATATAGGATGGTGTGTATAGACAGTAGTTATATAGGATGGTGTGTATAGACAGTATAGACAGTAGTTATATAGGATGGTGTGTATAGACAGTAGTTATATAGGATGGTGTGTATAGACAGTATAGACAGTAGTTATATAGGATGGTGTGTATAGACAGTAGTTATATAGGATGGTGTGTATAGACAGTACAGACAGTAGTTGTATAGGATGGTGTGTATAGACAGTAGTTATATAGGATGGTGTGTATAGACAGTAGTTATAGAGGATGGTGTGTATAGACAGTAGTTATATATGATGGTGTGTATAGACAGTAGTTATATAGGATGGTGTGTATAGACAGTAGTTATACAGTGTCTAAGGTTCAGGGAACTGGGTGGAGGCTGGCTAGTAACAGTAAGTTTCAGGAAACTGGGTGGAGGCTGGCTAGTAACAGTAAGTTTCAGGAAACTGGGTGGAGGCTGGCTAGTAACAGTACGTTTCAGGAAACTGGGTGGAGGCTGGCTAGTAACAGTAAGTTTCAGGAAACTGGGTGGAGGCTGGCTAGTAACAGTACGTTTCAGGAAACTGGGTGGAGGCTGGCTAGTAACAGTACGTTTCAGGGCGCGCTGGGCCCGTGTTAACAGGAACAGAAAGGGGGACGTAAGTCATGCGGTAACCTCACAGCTGTTCTTCCCCACACACACATCTGCTCTTCTCTTCCTGGCTCTAGTGCTGACCTTGGCTAGACAATTGTTTATACATCGACTCATCTCATCCATCCCCAGACAACACACACACACTCGCTCTGGCTCGCTCATACAAAGACATGCTCTTGCTTACACACACACACACACACACAACACACACACACACCCACACACACACTAACACACACACACACACACACACACACACACACACACACACAGGCACATACCACTCCAACTTAAACTCCTAAATCTGTGTTGGATAGTGTGAAGTGCCTTCAGACAGTTGAGACCCAGCCAGGATAGCTTCATCCCCATTCAGACAGTTGAGACCCAGCCAGGATAGCTTCATCCCCATTCAGACAGTTGAGACCCAGCCAGGATAGCTTCATCCCCATTCAGACAGTTGAGACCCAGCCAGGATAGCTTCATCCCATTCAGACAGTTGAGACCCAGCCAGGTAGCTTTCTCCCATTCAGACAGTTGAGACCCAGCCGGTAGCTTCATCCATTCAGAAGTTGAGACCCAGCCAGGATAGCTTCATCCCATTCAGACAGTTGAGACCCAGCCTGGTTAGCTTCATCCCCATTCAGACAGTTGAGACACCAGCAGGATAGCTTCATCCCATTCAGACAGGTGAGACCCAGCCAGGAAGCTTCATCCCATCTAGACAGTTGAGACCCAGCCAGGAAGCTTCATCCCATTCAGACAGTTGAGACCCAGCCTGGATAGCTTCACCCCATTCAGACAGTTGAGACCCAGCCTGGATAGCTTCATCCCATTCAGACAGTTGAGACCCAGCCAGGATAGCTTCATCCCCATTCAGACAGTTGAGACCCAGCCAGGATAGCTTCATCCCATTCAGACAGTTGAGACCCAGCCAGGATAGCTTCATCCCCATTCAGACAGTTGGACCCAGCCTGGTAGCTTCACCCCATTCAGACAGTTGAGACCCAGCCTGGATAGCTTCATCCCCATTCAGACAGTTGAGACCCAGCCTGGATAGCTTCATCCCCATTCAGACAGTTGAGACCCAGCCTGGTTAGCTTCATCCCCATTCAGACAGTTGAGACCCAGCCTGGATAGCTTCATCCCCATTCAGACAGTTGAGACCCAGCCTGGATAGCTTCATCCCCATTCAGACAGTTGAGACCCAGCCTGGATAGCTTCATCCCCATTCAGACAGTTGAGACCCAGAGCAGTATAGCTTCATCCCCATTCAGACAGTTGAGGACCCAGCTGGATAGCTTCATCCCATTCAGACAGTTGAGACCCAGCTGGATAGCTTCATCCCCATTCCACAGTTGAGACCCAGCCTGGATAGCTTCATCCCCATTCAGACAGTTGAGACCCAGCCAGGATAGCTTCATCCCCATTCAGACAGTTGAGACCCAGCCAGGATAGCTTCATCCCATTCAGACAGTTGAGACCCAGCCTGGATAGCTTCATCCCCATTCAGACAGTTGAGACCCAGCCAGGATAGCTTCATCCCCATTCAGACAGTTGAGACCCAGCCTGGATAGCTTCATCCCGTTCCTAGTCCCAGACAGTTGAGACCCAGCCTGGATAGCTTCATGCCTAATCCAGGATAGCTTCATCCCGTTCCTAGTCCCAGACAGTTGAGACCCAGCCAGGATAGCTTCATCCCGTTCCTAGTCCCAGACAGTTGAGACCCAGCCTGGATAGCTTCATGCCTAATCCAGGATAGCTTCATCCCGTTCCTAGTCCCAGACAGTTGAGACCCAGCCAGGATAGCTTCATCCCGTTCCTAGTCCCAGACAGTTGAGACCCAGCCAGGATAGCTTCATCCCGTTCCTAGTCCCAGACAGTTGAGACCCAGCCAGGATAGCTTCATCCCCATTCAGACAGTTGAGACCCAGCCTGGATAGCTTCATGCCAAATCCAGGATAGCTTCATCCCGTTCCTAGTCCCAGACAGTTGAGACCCAGCCAGGATAGCTTCATCCCGTTCCTAGTCCCAGACAGTTGAGACCCAGCCAGGATAGCTTCATGCCAAATCCAGGATAGCTTCATCCCGTTCCTAGTCCCAGACAGTTGAGACCCAGCCAGGATAGCTTCATGCCAAATCCAGGATAGCTTCATCCCGTTCCTAGTCCCAGACAGTTGAGACCCAGCCAGGATAGCTTCATCCCGTTCCTAGTCCCAGACAGTTGAGACCCAGCCAGGATAGCTTCATCCCGTTCCTAGTCCCAGACAGTCAGTACCGTTGGCTGTAATGTAAACTCGGACAACCAGAACTAAAATCTTGCGTGATTGCGTCAGATGTTCGATTAAACTCTGGGGGAGACGTGTTAGAAAATGTACTAACGAGACTAGCCAGGTCTCCACCCCTCTAATCAGGAGGACCCCCCCCCCCCCCCTCCTTACCAGAAACATTCCTCTTGGGATCATTTCAGGAAGTCCCCACCACCCAATCCTGATACGCCAAAATTAGCAGTGACGGATAACCAAAGCACTGGAACCTCTGTTGCTCAATAGGGGGTCGCATCCCAGAGTCTTTTGACAGACGTTACAATACCATTAATGTTACGTAGTCTGTCCACGAGAGACTAGCTGTCTGTAGTCTGTCAGAGATTCGCTGTCTGTAGTCTGTCAGAGATTAGCTGTCTGTAGTCTGTCAGAGATTAGCTGTCTGTAGTCTGTCAGAGATTAGCTGTCTGTAGTATGTCAGAGATTAGCTGTGTTGTAGCATATGTAGTCTGTCAGAGATTAGCTGTCTGTAATCTGTCAGAGATTAGCTGTCTGTATGTAGTATGTCAGAGATTAGCTGTGTGTAGTCTGTCAGAGATTAGCTGTCTGTACTCTGTCAGAGATTAGCTGTATGTAGTCTGTCAGAGATTAGCTGTCTGTAGTATGTCAGAGATTAGCTGTCTGTACTCTGTCAGAGATTAGCTTTCTGTAGTCTGTCAGAGATTAGCTGTCTGTACTCTGTCAGAGATTAGCTGTGTTGTAGCATCTGTAGTCTGTCAGAGATTAGCTGTCTGTAGTCTGTCAGAGATTAGCTGTCTGTAGTCTGTCAGAGATTAGCTGTCTGTAGTCTGTCAGAGATTAGCTGTCTGTAATCTGTCAGAGATTAGCTGTCTGTAGTATGTCAGAGATTAGCTGTGTGTAGTCTGTCAGAGATTAGCTGTTTGTAGTCTGTCAGAGATTAGCTGTGTTGTAGCATATGTAGTCTGTCAGAGATTAGCTGTCTGTAGTCTGTCAGAGATTAGCTGTGTTGTAGCATCTGTAGTCTGTCAGAGATTAGCTGTGTTGTAGTCTGTCAGAGATTAGCTGTCTGTAGGCTGTCAGAGATTAGCTGTCTGTAATCTGTCAGAGATTAGCTGTGTTGTATCATATGTAGTCTGTGTAGAGATTATCTGTGTTGTAGTCCGTCAGAGATCAGGTGTGTTGTAGCCTGTGTAGAGTTGTGTCCTGCTAAGGATGTCCAGGTGAAGGGAGTTGTCTTTCTGTCTCAGATCTCCGTCTCTCTGGTTCTGACTGTCATGACACACAGATGATACATGTATATCTTTATATCAGTCTTTTCTCAATACGATTACAACTGGCAGGCTGTTAACAGTGGTTTTGATAAGTGTGTGTGCGTGCGCGCCTGTGTGCGTGCGCGCCTGTGTGCGTGCGCGCATGTGTGCGTGCGCGCATGTGTGTGTGTGCGCATGTGTGTGTGTGTGTGTGTTGGACACTGTGTTTCCCTGCACAAGGCCAGTATAGAGCAGGATCTGCCAGACAACATGAAACTGTCCTCAGAGTTGAAACATGAAACTGTCCTCAGAGTTGAAACATGAAACTGTCCTCAGAGTTGAAACATGAAACTTCTCAGAGTTGAAACATGAAACTGTCTCAGAGAAAAACTGTCCTCGAGTTGAAACAGAACTGTCCTCGAGTTGAAACATGAAACTGTCCTCAGAGTGAAACATGAAACACTCGGAATGCCTCAGAGTTGAACATGAAAAACGTCCTCCAGAGAAACTGTCCTCAGAGTTGAAACATGAAACTGTCCTCAGAGTTGAAACATGAAACTGTCCTCAGAGTTGAAACATGAAACTGTCCTCAGAGTTGAAACATGAAACTGTCCTCAGAGAAACTGTCCTCAGAGTTGAAACATGAAACTGTCCTCAGAGTTGAAACGTGAAACTGTCCTCAGAGTTGAAACATGAAACTGTCCTCAGAGTTGAAACATGAAACTGTCCTCAGAGTTGAAACATGAAACTGTCCTCAGAGTTGAAACATGAAACTGTCCTCTCACACACACACTCTCTCTCTCTCGCCTTTCACACACACTCTCTCTCTCTCGCCTCTCACACACACTCTCTCTCACCTCTCACACACACTCTCTCTCTCTCTCTCTCGCCTCTCACACACACTCTCTCTCTCTCGCCTCTCACACACACTCTCTCTCTCTCTCTCGCCTCTCACACACACTCTCTCTCTCTCGCCTCTCACACACACTTATCAAAGCGATAGACTCCTCTGGCACTGACTGACAGTGGAATGTGTGCGCCAGGTAACGATGTGAGATCTAATGACCCTCTTTCTCTCCTCCTCCCCTTTTTCCCCTCCCTCCCTCCCTCTCTCCTCCCCTACCCCCCCCCCCTACTCCTCCTCCCCCCCCTCCTCCTCTACCTTCCTCCTCCTCTCCTCTTCCAGGCCAGAAGGGTCTACTCCACCTCTCCCCGGACGTCTATCAGGAGATGGAGGCCAGCAGGAAACAGGGGACCCCGGTTAACTACCTGACCCCCAAACTATCTGACCCCCTGGTCGTCCCCCCGTCCCCTGGACACACCCCCTACTACAGGTAGAATCGCTCTTTCATTACCATGTCTACCAGATACCTAAACAGCTATAAGGAGAACTGAGCTGGGTTAGTTACCATGTCTACCAGATACCTAAACAGCTATAAGGAGAACTGAGCTGGGTTAGTTACCATGTCTACCAGATACCTAAACAGCTATAAGGAGAACTGAGCTGGGTTAGTTACCATGTCTACCAGATACCTAAACAGCTATAAGGAGAACTGAGCTGGGTTAGTTACCATGTCTACCAGATACCTAAACAGCTAGGAGGAGAACTGAGCTGGGTTAGTTACCATGTCTACCAGATACCTAAACAAGCTAAGGAGAACTGAGCTGGGTTAGTTACCATGTCTACCAGATACCTAAACAGCTAGGAGGAGAACTGAGCTGGGTTAGTTACCATGTCTACCAGATACCTAAACAGCTATAGGAGAACTGAGGGGTTAGTTACCATGTCTACCAGATACCTAAACAGCTATAAGGAGAACTGAGCTGGGTTAGTTACCATGTCTATCAGATACCTAAACAGCTATAAGGAGAACTGAGCTGGGTTAGTTACCATGTCTACCAGATACCTAAACAGCTATAAGGAGAACTGAGCTGGGTTAGTTCACCATTGGCAGAATGTGTAATATGTGTAATTATTGTTGAGTGTGTAATTTTGTTAACAGCATTGTGTTTTTAAGATGGTTTTCTATCTGGGGACATTACACTTAATCCGTTTCTATCTTACAGCCCCCCCGCAGTCGCCACGGCAGCCATGGCGAGGGAGCTGTTGATGAACGGGTCAGGAGAGGGGAGGTCTGGGGAGAACATAGGCCTGAAGGGGAAGAGCTCTGTCCAGCCCTCACAGCAACTAGAGTACCTGGCTCGCATACAAGGCTTCCAGGTAGGGATACAGTATGCTTCTAGTGCACACGCACGCACGCACGCACGCACACACACACGCACAGCACAGCACACACAGTACACAGACAGGTAGGGAGAGGGAGGGTAACAGTGATGTGTCTTCTCTGTTAGAGATGGTTGGCAGACTCTGATATAGTAGTAGACTGACAGATAGGGAGAGGGAGGGTAACAGTGATGTGTCTTCTCTGTTAGAGATGGTTGGCAGACTCTGATATAGTAGTAGACTGACAGGTAGGGAGAGGGAGGGTAACAGTGATGTGTCTTCTCTGTTAGAGATGGTTGGCAGACTCTGATATAGTAGTAGACTGACAGGTAGGGAGAGGGAGGGTAACAGTGATGTGTCTTCTCTGTTAGAGATGGTTGGCAGACTCTGATATAGTAGTGACTGACAGGTAGGGAGAGGGAGGGTAACAGTGATGTGTCTTCTCTGTTAGAGATGGTGGCAGGATCTGATATAGTAGTAGACTGACAGGTAGGGAGGGGAGGGTAACAGTGATGTGTCTTCTCTGTTAGAGATGGTTGGCAGACTCTGATATAGTAGTAGACTGACAAGTAGGGAGAGGGAGGGAGGGAACAGTGATGTGTCTTCTCTGTTAGAGATGGTTGGCAGACTTCGAATAGTAGTAGACTGACAGGTAGGGAGAGGGAGGGTAACAGTGATGTGTCTTCCTGTTAGAGATGGTGGCAGACTCTGATATAGTCGTAGACTGACAGGTAGGGAGAGGGAGGGTAACAGTGATGTGTTCTCTCTGTTAGAGATTGTGGCAGACTCTGATATAGTAGTAGACTGACAGATAGGGAGAGGGAGGGTAACAGTGATGTTTCTTCTCTGTTAGAGATGGTTGGCAGACTCTGATATAGTCGTAGACTGACAGGTAGGGAGAGGGAGGGTAACAGTGATGTGTCTTCTCTGTTAGAGATGGTTGGCAGACTCTGATATAGTAGTAGACTGACAGATAGGGAGAGGGAGGGTAACAGTGATGTGTCTTCTCTGTTAGAGATGGTTGGCAGACTCTGATATAGTCGTAGACTGACAGGTAGGGAGAGGGAGGGTAAACAGTGATGTGTCTTCTCTGTTAGAGATGGTGGCAGACTCTGATATAGTAGTAGAGACAGGTAGGGAGAGGGAGGGTAACAGTGATGTGTCTTCTCTTTAGAGATAGGTTGGCAGACTCGATATAGTAGTCGTAGTCTGACAGGTAGGGAGAGGGAGGGTAACAGTGAGTGCTTCTCTGTTAGAGATGGTTGGCAGACTCTGATATAGTAGTAGATGACAGGTAGGGAGAGGGAGGGTAACAGTGATGTGTCTTTCTGTGTAGAGAGGGTGGCAGACTTGATATAGTCGTATAGACTGACGGGTAGGGAGAGGAGGGTAACAGTGATGTGTCTTCTCTGTTAGAGATGGTTGGCAGACTCTGATATAGTAGTAGACTGACAGGTAGGGAGAGGGAGGGTAACAGTGATGTGTCTTCTCTGTTAGAGATGGTTGGCAGACTCTGATATAGTCGTAGACTGACACATGGAAAGTAGAGGGCTGAAGGGCTGGTCCTTATACGCTGTACCGTGTGTGTGTGTGTGTGTGTGTGTGTGTGTGTGTGTGTGTGTGTGTGGGTGTGTGTGTGTGTGTGTGTGTGTGTGTGTGTGTGTTAATCTTGGCCCTCAGATCTGCCCTGCATACCACAGCCCTAATCCCAGATAGCAGTGCAATAGAGACTGTTCATTCTACAGTATAACTCCACATGCTATCTACCACCCCACACGCCTGGTTCTGGAAGGCTACATCCATGTGATTTCAATCACTGACTGGCTGACTGGCTGGCTGGCTGGTTGACTGGCTGGTTGGCTGGTTGGCTGGCTGGCTGGTTGACTGACTGACTGACTGGCTGGCTGGCTGGCTGGTTGACTGGCTGGTTGACTGGCTGGCTGGCTGGTTGACTGACTGGTTGACTGACTGGTTGACTGACTGACTGACTGACTGACTGACTGGCTGGCTGGCTGACTGACTGGCTGGCTGACTGGCTGACTTGCTGGCTGACTGAATGGCTGACTGAATGGCTGACTGACTGGCTGGCTGACTGACTGACTGACTGGCTGGCTGACTGACTGGCTGACTGATGGCTGACTGACTGGCTGCACCCCTTTTGACTTGATCTGAACCTTCCATACATGTTTACTCTCTACACTATACTCTATGTTTATTTATGTTCTATTTACTATGGGGGTCATGGAAGAAGAGGTCAGAAAGGGACTTGGTCAGAAAGGGACGGGTCATCTTTTCCAGTGATGAAGACATGAATGTCTCATGGTAGGGTGGGGTGGACGGGGTCATCTTTGAGCACCTCTCTCTCCTGAATGTGTTGTCATTCAGGGTCCAACAAGTCACCCTCTGAGCTCTTCTACAAAAGGTCAACATGTATGGAAGGTGCAGGTCAAAAGGAATGCTGTCCAAAGTGATTGAATTGAAATGGTTTTTACCCGGAAGTGACTGTGGATCACATGGTGCTGGTGTTCCTCAGTAACATTAGACACACCATATCCTAACCTGCTCTGGGCTCCAGACAAAACACACTGTTATTGTTCTTAGCTGTCAGCCTTCCTGTGTGTAACCTGAGAGAGCACTGAGGCCCGGCCCGGCCCGGCCCCAACACACACATCAGGTTCTGCTTAGAGAGAGAGATCTGTTAATTTTTATTGTTTATTTCACTTTTGTATATTATTATTACCTCACTTGCTTTGGCAATGTTAACACATGTTTCCCATGCCAATAAAGCCCCTTGAATTGAATTGAACTGAATTGAGAGAGGTAGAGAGAGAGAGGTAGAGAGAGAGAGGTAGAGAGAGAGGTAGAGAGAGAGAGAGGTAGAGAGAGAGAGAGGTAGAGAGAGAGAGAGGTAGAGAGAGAGAGAGGTAGAGAGCGGAGGTAGAGAGAGGGAGAGGTAGGAGAGAGAGAGAGAGAGAGAGAGAGGTAGAGAGAGAGAGAGGTAGAGAGAGAGAGGTAGAGAGAGAGAGGTAGAGAGAGAGAGGTAGGGAGAGAGAGGTAGGGAGAGAGAGGTAGAGAGAGAGAGGTAGAGAGAGAGGGAGAGAGGTAGGGAGAGGAGAGAGAGGTAGGGAGAGAGAGAGAGGGGTAGGGAGAGAGTGAGAGAGAGAGAGGTAGGTAGAGAGAGCGAGAGAGAGAGGTAGGTAGAGAGAGAGAGAGGTAGAGAGAGAGAGAGGGGGGTGTGTGTGTTTGGTTTTACAAGGAAAATTAGGGGTTGGGGTTAATGTTAGGTTTATGGTTAGGTTAGGTTTAGGGTTAATGTTAGGTTTATGGTTAGGTTTAGGGTTAATGTTAGGTTTATGGTTAGGTTAGGTTTATGGTTAAGATTAGGTTTAGGATTCGGGTTTAGGGAAAACAGGATTTTGAATGGGAATCAATTGTTTGATCCCCTCAAGGACAGAACAACACAGTTAGATTGTAACTGAGTCCACAGACAGTGTGTCTCATTGGCTGCTTTATATTATTGACACACTCAATCACATTTACCTTCTAACAGAACACACTCAATCACATTTACCTTCTAACAGAACACACTCAATCACATTTACCTTCTAAACAGAACACACTCAATCACATTACCTTCTAACAGAACACACTCAATCACATTTACCTTCTAACAGAACACACTCAACACATTTACCTCTAACAGAACACACTCAATCACATCTACTTCAACAGAACACACTCAATCACATTTACTTTACAGCACTAACAACTCAATCACATTTACCTTCTAAACAGAACACACTCAATCACATTTACCTTCTAAACAGAACACACTCAATCACATTTACCTTCTAACAGAACACACTCAATCACATTTACCTTCTAACAGAACACACTCAATCACATTTACCTTCTAAACAGAACACACTCAATCACATTTACCTTCTAACAGAACACACTCAATCACATTTACCTTCTAAACCCACTCACCGTTACTTCAAACAGAAACACACTCAATCACATTTACCTTCTAAACAGAACACACTAATCACATTTACCTTCTAAAACGAACACACTCAATCACATTACCTTCTAACAGAACACACTCAATCACATTACCTCTAACAGAACACACTCAATCACATTTACCTTCTAAAAGAACACACCAATCACATTTACCTTCTAAAAGAACACACTCAATCACATTTACCTTCTAACAGAACACCTCAATCACATTTACCTTCTAACAGAACACACTCAATCACATTTACCTTCTAAACAGAACACACTCAATCACATTTACCTTCTAAACAGAACACACTCAATCACATTTACCTTCTAAACAGAACACACTCAATCACATTTACCTTCTAAACAGAACACACTCAATCACATTTACCTTCTAAACAGAACACACTCAATCACATTTACCTTCTAAACAGAACACATATATCTTATAAACATTCTGTTTGTGTTGTATTCTAGAATGTGGTCCGTAAATTGTATGATCAAAGCGTTCATAGCTTCCATCTTTCACCTCTGAATGCAGACACACACACACACTTGCACAAACAACCCACGCACAGTCACACACACCCACACACACACACACACACACACACATTGGATGCTGACACGGGGCAGTGAGTGTGTGCTGTTATTTATGCTGTGTGTATGTCTGGCATGGTGGGTATCTGTTATTTATGCTGTGTGTATGTCTGGCATGGTGGGTATCTGTTATTTATGCTGTGTGTATGTCTGGCATGGGTGGTATCTGTTATTTATGCTGTGTGTCTGGCATGTTGGGTATCTGTTATTTATGCTGTGTGTATGTCTGGCATGGTGGGTATCTGTTATTTCTGCTGTGTGTATGTCTGGCATGGTGGGTATCTGTTATTTATGCTGTGTGTATGTCTGGCATGGTGGGTATCTGTTATTTATGCTGTGTGTATGTCTGGCATGGTGGGTATCTGTTATTTATGCTGTGTGTATGTCTGGCATGGTGGATATCTGTTATTTATGCTGTGTGTATGTCTGGCATGGTGGGTATCTGTTATTCCTGCTGTGTGTATGTCTGGCATGGTGGGTATCTGTTATTTATGCTGTGTGTATGTCTGGCATGGTGGGTGTATGTCTGGCATGTTGGGTATCTGTTATTTATGCTGTGTGTATGTCTGGCATGGTGGGTATCTGTTATTTATGCTGTGTGTATGTCTGGCATGGTGGGTATCTGTTATTTATGCTGGTGTGTATGTCTGGCATGGTGGGTATCTGTTATTTTGCTGTGTGTATGTCTGGCATGGTGGGGATCTGGTATTTATGTGTGTGTACTGGCATGTTGGGTATCTGTTATTTATGCTGTGTGTATGTCTGGCATGGTGGGTAGTTGATTCTGCTGCGTGTGTGTAGTCTGGCATGGTGGGTACTGTTATTTCTGCTTGTGTGTATGTCTGGCATGGTGGGTATCTGTTATTTCTCTGTGGGTAGTCTGCTATGGGGCGGTATTGTTATTTGCTGGTGTATGTCTGGCATGGTGGGTATCTGCGGCATGGTGGTGATGTCTGGCTGGTGGGTGTATGTCTGGCATGGTGGGTGTATGGCTGGCATGGTGGGTATCTGTTATTTATGCTGTGTGTATGTCTGGCATGGTGGGTATCTGTTATTTATGCTGTGTGTATGTCTGGCATGGTGGGTATCTGTTATTTCTGCTGTGTGTATGTCTGGCATGGTGGGTGTATGTCTGGCATGGTGGGTGTATGTCTGGCATGGTGGGTGTATGTCTGGCATGGTGGGTGTATGTCTGGCATGGTGGGTGTATGTCTGGCATGGTGGGTATCTGTTAGAAGTTGTGCAGGATTCTAGGAATGCTGGAGTAATGCAGAACACATGAAGGACAAACACAGACACACACACACACACACACACACACACACACACACACACACACACACACACACACACACACACACACACACACACACACATCACAGGATGCTGATTCATACACAGATACGAGACAGTACGTACGCTAGCCTCTACTCTCTCTCTCTCTCTCTTCTCCTTTCTCCCTCTCAATCTCTCTCCTCTTCCCTCTTCTCTCTCTCTCTCTATCTCTCTCTCTCTCTCTCTCTCTCTCTCTCTCTCTCTCTCTCTCTCTCTCTCTCTCTCTCTCTCCTCCTCTCTCTCTCTCTCCTTCTCTCTCTCTCTCTCCCGCTCTCTCCCTCTCGCTCTCTCTCTTTCTCTCTCTCTCCCTCTCTCTTTCCCTCTCTCCCTATCTCTTTCTCTCTCTCTCCCTCTCTCTTTCTCTCTCTCTCTCTCTCTCTCTCTCTCTCTCTCTGTCTCTGTCTCTCTCTGTCTCTTTCTCTCTCTATCTCTCTCTGTCTCTTTCTCTCTCTATCTCTCTCTCCCTCTGTCTTTCCCTCTCTCTCCCTCTCTCTTTCCCTCTCTCGCCCTCTCTCTTTCTCTCTCTCTCTCTCTCCATCTCTCTGTCTCTCTCTCCCTCTATCTCTCCCTCTCTCACACCCCCTCCCCAAATGTTGCTACTACCGGTATGTCTATCTTAGATTGAAAGGAAAATATTATCCAGTGATGTGTTTGACCTTTCCTTGAATCAAATGTTGCCGTGTAGAAGAAATGCTAGTTAATTAATCCAGCAGGTGTGTTCTTTCTTGTGTCAAATCAAAGTAAATTTTTTGCGTTCACAGATTTGCAGATATTATCGCAATACACACGTAATCCAGAAAAAGTAAGAAATATCATAACGAGCAGAGACCGGAATATAAATATACGCTGAACACAAATATAAACACAACATGTAAAGTGTTGGTCCCGTGTTTCATGAGCTGAAATAAAAGATCCCAGATATTTTCCATACGAACAAAAAGGTTATTTCACTCAAATTATTTCTCATATCCCTGTTAGTGAGCATTTCTCCTTTGCCAAGATAATCCATCCACCTGACAGGTGTGGCACATCAAGAAGCTGATTTAACAGCATGATCGTTACACAGGTGCACCTTGTGCTGGGGACAATAAAAGGCCACTCTAAAATGTGCCGTTTTGTCACACAACACAATGCCACAGATGTCTCAAGTTTTCAGGGAGCGTGCAGTTGCCATGCTGACTGCAGGAATGTCCACCAGAGTTGTTGCCAGAGAATTTCATTTTCATCCCAGAACCTCCACATCTGGCTCCTGCGGGATTGTCTGAGACCAGCCACCATATTTCTGTCTGTAATAAAGGCCTTTTTGTGGAGGAAAACAAATTCTGATTGGCTGGGCCTGGCTCCCCAGTGGCTGAGCCTGGTTCCCAAGTGGGTGGGCCTATGCCCTCCCAGGCCCACCCATGGCTGCGCCCCTGTCCAGTCATGTGAAATCTATAGAGTAGGGCCTAATACATGTATTTCAATTCACTGATTTCCCTATATGCACTGTAATTCAGTAATATCTTTGAAGTGGTTGGATTTATATGTTTGTTCAGTATACAGAGTACTTCTGTAGATGAGCTCTCGAGTGGCGCAGTGGTCTAAGGCACTGCATCTCAGTGCAAGAGGCATTACTACAGTCCCTGGTTCGAATCCAGGCTGTATCACATCCGGCTGTGATTGGGAGTCACATAGGACGGCGCACAATTGGCCCGGCGTCGTTCGGGTTTGGCCGGGGTAGGCCGTCATTGTAAATAAGAATTTGTTCTTAACTGACTTGCCTGGTTCTAAAAAGGTTTCAATAGTTTTTTCCCCTCATCAATCTACACACAACACCAACACTACATAAAGAGAGACCTAAGACAACAACACAGCATGGCAGCAACACTTTACAACACAGCATGACAACAACACAACATGACAACAACATGGTAGAATAAACATGTACACATTTGCAACACAGCACGATACAAACAAGAACAACATGTGTACAAAAACAACATGACAACACAGGGTAGCAACACAACATGACAACAACATGGTAGCATAACACAACATGACAACAACATGGTAGCAACACAACATGACAACAACATGGTAGCAACACAACATGACAACAACATAGGTAGCAACACAACATGACAAAACATGGTAGCAAACACAACAGAACAACAACATGGTAGCAACAACCACATGCAAACAACAACAATGGTAGACCAGCAGTACAACCACATGACAACAACATGGTAGCCACACAACATGACAACAACATCAGGTAGCAACAACAACATGCA
>NC_052339.1:34134816-34208028 GCF_016432855.1 Salvelinus namaycush | reverse complement strand
CACCTCATGCTTTATGCTAAACACCGCCAATGTAAACAAGATGCACCAGATGAGTCACAGTTCAGCTCTCTGTCCTCATGGAACTACTGGTCTACTGTAATATAGACCTCACAGTGCACAGTTCAGTTCTCTGTCCTCATGGGAACTACTGCTTAATATAGACCTCACAGTCAATTTCAGCTCTCTGTCCTCATTGGGAACTACTGTTAATATAGACCTCACAGTTTAGTTCTGTCCATCATGGGAACTACTGTAATATAGACCTCAGTCACAGTCAGTCTCTGTCCTCATGGGAACTACTGTTAATATAGACCTCAGTCACAGTTCAGCTCTCTGTCCTCATGGGAACTACTGTTAATATAGACCTCACAGTCACGTTCAGCTCTCTGTCCTCATGGGAAATACTGTTAAATAGACCTCAGTCACAGTTCAGTTCTCTGTCCTCATGGGAACTACTGTTTAATATAGACCTCACAGTCACAGTTCAGCTCTCTGTCCTCATGGGAACTACTGTTAATATAGACCTCACAGTCACAGTTCAGTTCTCTGTCCTCATGGGAACTACTGTTAATATAGACCTCACAGTCACAGTTCAGCTCTCTGTCCTCATGGGAACTACTGTTTAATATAGACCTCACAGTCACAGTTCAGTTCTCTGTCCTCATGGGAACTACTGTTAATATAGACCTCACAGTCACAGTTCAGATCTCTGTCCTCATGGGAACTACTGTTAATATAGACCTCCAGTCACAGTTTCAGCTCTCTGTCCTCATGGGAACTACTGTTAATATAGACCTCACAGTCACAGTTCAGCTCTCTGTCCTCATGGGAACTACTGTTAATACAGACCTCACAGTCACAGTTCAGCTTCTCTGTCCTCATGGGAACTACTGTTAATATAGACCTCACAGTCACAGTTCAGCTCTCTGTTCCTCATGGGAACTACTGTTAATATAGACCTCACAGTCACAGTTCAGCTTCTCTGTCCTCATGGGAACTACTGTTAATATAGACCTCACAGTCACAGTTCAGCTTCTCTGTCCTCATGGGAACTACTGTTAATATAGACCTCACAGTTAGTTCTGTCCTCACAGTTCAGTTCTCTGTCCTCATGGGAACTACTGTTAATATAGACCTCAGTCACAGTTCAGCTCTCTGTCCTCATGGGAACTACTGTTAATATAGACCTCACAGTCACAGTTCAGTTCTCTGTCCTCATGGGAACTACTGTTAATATAGACCTCAGTCACAGTTCAGTTCTCTGTCCTCATGGGAACTACTGTTAATATAGACCTCACAGTCACAGTTCAGCTCTCTGTCCTCATGGGAACTACTGTTAATATAGACCTCACAGTCACAGTTCAGTTCTCTGTCCTCATGGGAACTACTGTTAATATAGACCTCACAGTCACAGTTCAGCTCTCTGTCCTCATGGGAACTACTGTTAATATAGACCTCACAGTTTAGTTCTGTCCTCATGGGAACTACTGTTAATATAGACCTCACAGTCACAGTTCAGCTCTCTGTCCTCATGGGAACTACTGTTAATATAGACCTCACAGTCACAGTTCAGCTCTCTGTCCTCATGGGAACTACTGTTAATATAGACCTCACAGTCACAGTTCAGCTCTCTGTCCTCATGGGAACTACTGTTAATATAGACCTCACTGTCACAGTTCAGTTCTCTGTCCTCATGGGAACTACTGTTATTACAGACCTCACAGTCACAGTTCAGCTCTCTGTCCTCATGGGAACAACTGTTAATATAGACCTCACAGTCACAGTTCAGCTCTCTGTCCTCATGGGAACTACTTTTAATATAGACCTCACAGTCACAGTTCAGCTCTCTGTCCTCATGGGAACTACTGTTAATATAGACCTCACAGTCACAGTTTAGTTCTGTCCTCATGGGAACTACTGTTAATATAGACCTCACAGTCACAGTTCAGCTCTCTGTCCTCATGGGAACTACTGTTAATATAGACCTCACAGTCACAGTTCAGCTCTCTGTCCTCATGGGAACTACTGTTAATATAGACCTCACAGTCACAGTTCAGTTCTCTGTCCTCATGGGAACTACTGTTAATATAGACCTCACAGTTTAGTTCTGTCCTCATGGGAACTACTGTTAATATAGACCTCAGTCACAGTTCAGTTCTCTGTCCTCATGGGAACTACTGTTAATATAGACCTCACAGTCACAGTTCAGCTCTCTGTCCTCATGGGAACTACTGTTAATATAGACCTCACAGTCACAGTTCAGCTCTCTGTCCTCATGGGAACTACTGTTAATATAGACCTCACAGTCACAGTTCAGCTCTCTGTCCTCATGGGAACTACTGTTAATATAGACCTCACAGTCACAGTTCAGCTCTCTGTCCTCATGGGAACTACTGTTAATATAGACCTCACAGTCACAGTTCAGCTCTCTGTCCTCATGGGAACTACTGTTAATATAGACCTCACAGTCACAGTTTAGTTCTGTCCTCATGGGAACTACTGTTAATATAGACCTCACAGTCACAGTTCAGCTCTCTGTCCTCATGGGAACTACTGTTAATATAGACCTCACAGTCACAGTTCAGTTCTCTGTCCTCATGGGAACTACTGTTAATATAGACCTCACAGTCACAGTTCAGCTCTCTGTCCTCATGGGAACTACTGTTAATATAGACCTCACAGTTTAGTTCTGTCCTCATGGGAACTACTGTTAATATAGACCTCACAGTCACAGTTCAGTTCTGTCCTCATGGGAACTACTGTTAATACAGACCTCACAGTCACAGTTCAGCTCTCTGTCCTCATGGGAACTACTGTTAATATAGACCTTAGTCACAGTTCAGCTCTCTGTCCTCATGGGAACTACTGTTAATATAGACCTCACAGTCACAGTTCAGCTCTCTGTCCTCATGGGAACTACTGTTAATATAGACCTCACAGTCACAGTTCAGTTCTCTGTCCTCATGGGAACTACTGTTAATATAGACCTCACAGTTTAGTTCTGTCCTCATGGGAACTACTGTTAATATAGACCTCAGTCACAGTTCAGTTCTCTGTCCTCATGGGAACTACTGTTAATATAGACCTCAGTCACAGTTCAGCTCTCTGTCCTCATGGGAACTACTGTTAATATAGACCTCACAGTCACAGTTCAGTTCTCTGTCCTCATGGGAACTACTGTTAATATAGACCTCAGTCACAGTTCAGTTCTCTGTCCTCATGGGAACTACTGTTAATATAGACCTCACAGTCACAGTTCAGCTCTCTGTCCTCATGGGAACTACTGTTAATATAGACCTCACAGTCACAGTTCAGTTCTCTGTCCTCATGGGAACTACTGTTAATATAGACCTCACAGTCACAGTTCAGCTCTCTGTCCTCATGGGAACTACTGTTAATATAGACCTCACAGTTTAGTTCTGTGCTCATGGGAACTACTGTTAATATAGACCTCACAGTCACAGTTCAGTTCTGTCCTCATGGGAACTACTGTTAATACAGACCTCACAGTCACAGTTCAGCTCTCTGTCCTCATGGGAACTACTGTTAATATAGACCTCACAGTCACAGTTCAGCTCTCTGTCCTCATGGGAACTACTGTTAATATAGACCTCACAGTCACAGTTCAGTTCTCTGTCCTCATGGGAACTACTGTTATTATAGACCTCACAGTCACAGTTCAGCTCTCTGTCCTCATGGGAACAACTGTTAATATAGACCTCACAGTCACAGTTCAGCTCTCTGTCCTCATGGGAACTACTGTTAATATAGACCTCACAGTCACAGTTCAGCTCTCTGTCCTCATGGGAACTACTGTTAATATAGACCTCACAGTCACAGTTCAGCTCTCTGTCCTCATGGGAACTACTGTTAATATAGACCTCACAGTCACAGTTTAGTTCTGTCCTCATGGGAACTACTGTTAATATAGACCTCACAGTCACAGTTCAGCTCTCTGTCCTCATGGGAACTACTGTTAATATAGACCTCACAGTCACAGTTCAGCTCTCTGTCCTCATGGGAACTACTGTTAATATAGACCTCACAGTCACAGTTCAGTTCTCTGTCCTCATGGGAACTACTGTTAATATAGACCTCACAGTCACAGTTTAGTTCTGTCCTCATGGGAACTACTGTTAATATAGACCTCACAGTCACAGT
Organism: Salvelinus namaycush; assembly: GCF_016432855.1. Lineage (NCBI taxonomy): Eukaryota > Metazoa > Chordata > Actinopteri > Salmoniformes > Salmonidae > Salvelinus > Salvelinus namaycush. Next base: position 34,203,867 of record NC_052339.1, on the reverse strand, counting down.
TCAGCTCTCTGTCCTCATGGGAACTACTGTTAATATAGACCTCACAGTCACAGTTCAGCTCTCTGTCCTCATGGGAACTACTGTTAATATAGACCTCACAGTCACAGTTCAGCTCTCTGTCCTCATGGGAACTACTGTTAATATAGACCTCACAGTCACAGTTCAGCTCTCTGTCCTCATGGGAACTACTGTTAATATAGACCTCACAGTCACAGTTCAGTTCTCTGTCCTCATGGGAACTACTGTTAATATAGACCTCACAGTCACAGTTCAGCTCTCTGTCCTCATGGGAACTACTGTTAATATAGACCTCACAGTTTAGTTCTGTCCTCATGGGAACTACTGTTAATATAGACCTCACAGTCACAGTTCAGTTCTGTCCTCATGGGAACTACTGTTAATACAGACCTCAGTCACAGTTCAGCTCTCTGTCCTCATGGGAACTACTGTTAATATAGACCTTAGTCACAGTTCAGCTTTCTGTCCTCATGGGAACTACTGTTAATATAGACCTCACAGTTTAGTTCTGTCCTCATGGGAACTACTGTTAATATAGACCTCAGTCACAGTTCAGTTCTCTGTCCTCATGGGAACTACTGTTAATATAGACCTCAGTCACAGTTCAGCTCTCTGTCCTCATGGGAACTACTGTTAATATAGACCTCACAGTCACAGTTCAGTTCTCTGTCCTCATGGGAACTACTGTTAATATAGACCTCAGTCACAGTTCAGTTCTCTGTCCTCATGGGAACTACTGTTAATATAGACCTCACAGTCACAGTTCAGCTCTCTGTCCTCATGGGAACTACTGTTAATATAGACCTCACAGTCACAGTTCAGTTCTCTGTCCTCATGGGAACTACTGTTAATATAGACCTCACAGTCACAGTTCAGCTCTCTGTCCTCATGGGAACTACTGTTAATATAGACCTCACAGTTTAGTTCTGTGCTCATGGGAACTACTGTTAATATAGACCTCACAGTCACAGTTCAGTTCTGTCCTCATGGGAACTACTGTTAATACAGACCTCACAGTCACAGTTCAGCTCTCTGTCCTCATGGGAACTACTGTTAATATAGACCTTACAGTCACAGTTTAGTTCTGTCCTCATGGGAACTACTGTTAATATAGACCTCACAGTCACAGTTCAGTTCTGTCCTCATGGGAACTACTGTTAATATAGACCTCACAGTCACAGTTCAGCTCTCTGTCCTCATGGGAACTACTGTTAATATAGACCTCACAGTCACAGTTCAGTTCTCTGTCCTCATGGGAACTACTGTTATTATAGACCTCACAGTCACAGTTCAGCTCTCTGTCCTCATGGGAACAACTGTTAATATAGACCTCACAGTCACAGTTCAGCTCTCTGTCCTCATGGGAACTACTGTTAATATAGACCTCACAGTCACAGTTCAGCTCTCTGTCCTCATGGGAACTACTGTTAATATAGACCTCACAGTCACAGTTCAGCTCTCTGTCCTCATGGGAACTACTGTTAATATAGACCTCACAGTCACAGTTTAGTTCTGTCCTCATGGGAACTACTGTTAATATAGACCTCACAGTCACAGTTCAGCTCTCTGTCCTCATGGGAACTACTGTTAATATAGACCTCACAGTCACAGTTTAGTTCTGTCCTCATGGGAACTACTGTTAATATAGACCTCACAGTCACAGTTCAGCTCTCTGTCCTCATGGGAACTACTGTTAATATAGACCTCACAGTCACAGTTCAGCTCTCTGTCCTCATGGGAACTACTGTTAATATAGACCTCACAGTCACAGTTCAGTTCTCTGTCCTCATGGGAACTACTGTTAATATAGACCTCACAGTTTAGTTCTGTCCTCATGGGAACTACTGTTAATATAGACCTCAGTCACAGTTCAGTTCTCTGTCCTCATGGGAACTACTGTTAATATAGACCTCAGTCACAGTTCAGCTCTCTGTCCTCATGGGAACTACTGTTAATATAGACCTCACAGTCACAGTTCAGTTCTCTGTCCTCATGGGAACTACTGTTAATATAGACCTCAGTCACAGTTCAGTTCTCTGTCCTCATGGGAACTACTGTTAATATAGACCTCACAGTCACAGTTCAGCTCTCTGTCCTCATGGGAACTACTGTTAATATAGACCTCACAGTCACAGTTCAGTTCTCTGTCCTCATGGGAACTACTGTTAATATAGACCTCACAGTCACAGTTCAGCTCTCTGTCCTCATGGGAACTACTGTTAATATAGACCTCACAGTTTAGTTCTGTCCTCATGGGAACTACTGTTAATATAGACCTCACAGTTTAGTTCTGTCCTCATGGGAACTACTGTTAATATAGACCTCACAGTCACAGTTCAGTTCTGTCCTCATGGGAACTACTGTTAATACAGACCTCACAGTCACAGTTCAGCTCTCTGTCCTCATGGGAACTACTGTTAATATAGACCTCACAGTCACAGTTCAGCTCTCTGTCCTCATGGGAACTACTGTTAATACAGACCTCACAGTCACAGTTCAGCTCTCTGTCCTCATGGGAACTACTGTTAATATAGACCTTAGTCACAGTTCAGCTCTCTGTCCTCATGGGAACTACTGTTAATATAGACCTCACAGTCACAGTTCAGCTCTCTGTCCTCATGGGAACTACTGTTAATATAGACCTCACAGTCACAGTTCAGCTCTCTGTCCTCATGGGAACTACTGTTAATATAGACCTCACAGTTTAGTTCTGTCCTCATGGGAACTACTGTTAATATAGACCTCAGTCACAGTTCAGTTCTCTGTCCTCATGGGAACTACTGTTAATATAGACCTCACAGTCACAGTTCAGCTCTCTGTCCTCATGGGAACTACTGTTAATATAGACCTCACAGTCACAGTTCAGTTCTCTGTCCTCATGGGAACTACTGTTAATATAGACCTCACAGTCACAGTTCAGTTCTCTGTCCTCATGGGAACTACTGTTATTATAGACCTCACAGTCACAGTTCAGCTCTCTGTCCTCATGGGAACTACTGTTAATATAGACCTCACAGTCACAGTTCAGCTCTCTGTCCTCATGGGAACTACTGTTAATATAGACCTCACAGTCACAGTTCAGTTCTCTGTCCTCATGGGAACTACTGTTAATATAGACCTCACAGTCACAGTTCAGTTCTCTGTCCTCATGGGAACTACTGTTAATATAGACCTCACAGTCACAGTTCAGTTCTCTGTCCTCATGGGAACTACTGTTAATATAGACCTCACAGTCACAGTTCAGTTCTCTGTCCTCATTGGTAATAACGTTACTAGTCTGGGATCAATGTTCTTACTGACTAATCAAGCGTTATAAAAGAGAGAAGGAAGGAGAAAAAAACTAACAAACAAACCCAAACTTCAACGTTGTTCACAGTAAAAAGAGAAAAAGATAACATTATTTGGTCAAAGAGGATACAGTGACGCAGGTCAAGAATATAAAACCCAGAGCTGTTTTCTGTGTTCTTGCCATACTGCTCTACAGCTGATGTTATGAGAAGAGAGCAGAAATATTTCCATCTTGAGAAAAGATGAGACAGCGAGAAGTAGACCCACAGCCTGTTTTGAAACAATCAATCTCACATAACCTTTCAGCTACATGTTTACACTACATTAATATCTAGGATTTCTTTTTTCTCTCCAGAGAGCTAGAGAGAGAAAGAAATCCTCAAATTAAATAGCTGAATATTTTATTTAATTGTTTGAGTTAATGTGGGGCATTCCAATGTATTCTGATCAGCCATGAACCCTAACTGAAGGCTTTCCTTTGAAGTTCAACTATTTAATTTACATTATGAAGCAGTCAATTCAAGTTGCTACACTTCACTCTCTCCGTCTCGCCGTCTCTCGGTCTACTTTTTAGATAACATTCTCAGACATGAGAGAATGATTTTACAGGTGAAAGGGTTGGATGACTTTACAGGTGAACTGGTTGGCTAACTTTACAGGTGAACTGGTTGGGTAACTTTACAGGTGAAATGGTTGGATGACTTTACAGGTGAACTGTTTGGCTAACTTTACAGGTGAAATGGTTGGATGACTTTACAGGTGAAATTGTTGGATGACTTTACAGGTGAAACGGTTGAATGACTTTACAGGTGAAACGGTTGGATAACTTTACAGGTGAAATGGTTGGATAACGCTCCAGGCGAAATGGTTGGATAACTTTACAGGTAAGTTGTTGGATAGAAATGGTTTGATAACTTTACAGGTGAATTGATGGATAGAAATAGTTTGATAACTTTACAGGTGAAATGGTTGGATTACAAAAAAATGCAGTGAAACCCAGAAAACACTTGGTTTTATCCAATATGGCACCCGTTTCACTATGGGCCCTGGTCAAAAGTAGTTCAATGTAGAATCGGGAGGCAATTCAGACACAGCCTTAGATTCACAACTCTTCCTGTCTGGTGAGAGAACCAGCTGGGAAGAAGGACTCCAGGACTATATAACACTGTCACATCTCTCCCAGCATAATGCTGTTTGACATACACACCTCTGTTCTCTGTTCTCCACCAGGCAGGGAGAGGGAGGGAGAGAGGAGAAGGGGGTGTGGGGAGAGAGAGGAGAGAGGGAGAGAGAGAGAGAGAGAGAGAGAGCGAGAGAGAGAGAGAGAGATAAGAGAGAGAGGGGGAGAGAGAAAGAGAAAGAGAGACCTAAAGAAAGAATGAGAGATAGAGAAAGAGACCGAGAGAGAGAGACCGAGAGCGAGAGAAAGAGAGAGTGAGAGAAAGAGAGAGTGAGAGAAAGAGAGACCGAGAGAGGCCGAGAGAGACCAAGAGAGGGAGAGAGAGAGAGAGAACGAGAGAGAGAACGAGAGAGAGAGAGGGTTGTATATTCATCTTAACTCACAACAGAAAGCCTCCCAGGCCTTCTAATCCTCCCAAATCTAAAGATGACAACAACCACGCACCATAATCATCACATCACGGTCCACTAGCACAGTATGACAAGGTGGGGGTAGCCAAAAATATGTTATTCAAATCAAATCATTTTTATTTGTCACATGAGCCGAATAAGACAGGTGTAGACCTTACAGTGCAATGCTGACTTTCAAGCCCTTAAACAAGAAATGCAGGTTGAAGAAAATACCTAAAAAATAAAGTAAGAGATAAATAACATAGGAAGGGACTATATACAGGGGGTACCGATACAGAGTAAATGTGTCAATGTGCGGGGGCAACGGTGTCGAGGTAATTGAGGTAATTATGTACATGCAGTTAGGGTTATTAAAGTGGCTATGCATAAGATAATAACAGAGAGTAACAGCAGCGTGGGTAGCCTTTTGATTAGATGCTCAGGAGATTTATGGCTTTGGAGTTGAAGCTGTTTAGAAGCCTCTTGGACCTAGACTTGGCGCTTCGGTACCGCTTGCCGTGCGGTAGCAGAGATACATTTTTTTAGGGCCTTCCTCTGACACCCCCTGGTACAGAGGTCCTGGATGGCAGGAAGCTTGACCCCAGTGATGTACTGGGCCGTACGCACTATCCTCTGTAGTGCTTTGCGGTTCGGAGGCCGAGCAGTTGCCGTACCAGGAAGTGATGCAACCAGTCAGGATGCTCTCGATGGTGCAGCTGTAGAACCTTTTGAGGACGCCAAATCTTTTCAGTCTCCTGAGGGAGAATAGGTTTTGTGGTGCCCTCTTCACGACTGTCTTGGTGTGCTTGGACCATGTTAGTTTGTTGGTGATGTGGACGCCAAGGAACTTGAAGATCCCAACCTGTTCCTCTGTCCTCCTTTTCCTGTAGTCCACTATCATCTCCTTAGTCTTGATCACGTTGAGGGAGAGGCTGTTGTCCTGGCACCACATGGTCAGGTCTCTGTCTCATCGTTGTCAGGCCTACTACTGTTGTGTCAACAACAAACTTAATGATGGTGTTGGAGACATGCCTGGCCGTGCAGTCATGAGTGAACAGGGAGTACAGGAGGGGACTGATCACGCACCCCTGAGGGGCGCCTGTGTTGAGGATCAGCCTGGCGGATGTGTTGTTACCTACCCTTACTACCTGGGGGCGGCCCGTCAGGAAGTCTAGGATCCAGTTGCAGAGGGAGGTGTTTAGTCCCAGGGTCGGACTGTAGATCTGTTGGTGCGTTATGCAAATTGGAGTGGGTCTAGGCTTTCCGGGATAATGGTGTTGATGTGAGCCATGACCAGCCTTTCAAAGCATTTCATGGCTACAGACGTGAGTTCTACAGGTCGGTAGTCATTTAGACAGGTTACCTTAGTGATCTTGGGCACAGGGACTATGGTGGTCTGCTTGAAACATGTTGGTATTACAGACTCAGACAGGGAGAGGTTGAAAATGTCAGTGAAGACACTTGCCAGTTGGTTAGCGCATGCTTAGAGTACACATCCTGGTAATCCGTCTGGCCCAGCGGCCTTGTGAATGTGGACCTGTTTAAAGGTCTTATTCACATCAGTTACGGAGAGCCTGATCACACAGTCATCCGGAACATTCGATGCTCTCATGCATGTTTCAGTGTTACTTGCCTCGAAGCGAGCATAGAAGTTATTTAGCTCGTCTGGTAGGCTCGTGTCACTCGGCAGCTCTCGGCTGTGCTTGCCTTGGTAGTCTGTAATAGTTTGCAAGCCCTGCCACATTCGACAAGTGTCAGAGCTGGTGTAGTACGATTCGATCTTAGTCCTGTACTGATGCTTTGCCTGTTTGATGGTTCGTAGGATGGCATAGCGGGATTTCATGTAAGCTTCCGGGTTAGAGTCCCGCTCCTTGAAAGCGGCAGCTCTACGCTTTAGCTCAGTGCGAATGTTGCCTGTAATCCATGGCTTCTGGTTGGGGTATGTACAGTTGAAGTCGGAAGTTCACATACACCTTAGCCAAATACATTTAAAGTCAGTTTTTCACAATTCTTGACATTTAATCCAAGGAAAAATCCCCTGTCTTAGGTCAGCTAGGATCACCACTTTATGTTAAGAATGTGAAATGTCAGAAAAATAATAGAGAGAATTATTTATTTCAGCTTTTATTTATTTCATCACATTCCCAGTGGGTCAGACGTTTACATACACTCAATTAGAATTTGGTAGCATTGCCTTTAAGTTGTTTAACTTGGGTCAAACGTTTCGGGTGGCCTTCCACAAGCTTCCCACAATAAGTTGGGTGAATTTCGGCCCATTCCTCCTGACAGAGCTGGTGTAACTGAGTCAGGTTTCTAGGCCTCCTTGCTCACACGCCTTTTCATTTCTGCCCACACATTTTCTATAGGATTGAGGTCAGGGCTTTGTGATGGCCACTCCAATACCTTAACTTTGATGTCCTTAAGCCATTTTTCCACAACTTTGAAAGTATGCTTGGGGTCATTGTCCATTTGGAAGACCCATTTGCGACCAAGCTTTAGCTTCCTGACTGATGTCTAGAGATGTTGCTTCAATATATCCACATCATTTTCCATCCTCATGAAACCATTTATTTTGTGGAGTGCACCAGTCCCTCCTGCAACAAAGCACCCCCAAAATATGATGCTGTCACCGCTGTGCTTCACGGTTGGGATGGTGTTCTTCGGCTTGCAAGCCTCCCCCTTTTCCCTACAAACATAACTATGGTCATTGTGGCCAAACAGTACTATTTTTTTTTTTTTTTTCAGACCAGAGGACATTTCTCCAAAAAGTATGATCTTTGTCCCCATGTGTACAGTCGTGGCCAAAAGTTTTGAGAATGACACAAATATAAATGTTCACAAAGTCTGCTGCCTCAGTTTGTATGATGGCAATGTGTATATACTCCAGAATGATATGAAGAGTGATCAGATGAATTGCAATTAATTGCCATGCAAATGAACTGAATCCCCCAAAAACATTTCCACTGCATTTCAGCCTTGCCACAAAAGGACCCACTGACATCATGTCAGTGATTATCTCGTTATTCTCTCTGTTGATGAGGACAAGGCTGGAGATCACTCTGTCATGCTGATTGAGTTCGAATAACAGACTGGAAGCTTCAAAAGGAGGGTGGTGCTTGGAATCATTGTTCTTCCTCTGTCAACCATAGTTACCTACAAGGAAACACGTGCCGTCATCATTGCTTTGCACAAAAAGGGCTTCACAGGCAAGGATATTGCTGCCAGTAAGATTGCACCTAAATCAACCATTTATCGGATCATCAAGAACTTCAAGGAGAGCGGTTCAATTGTTGTGAAGAAGGCTTCAGGGCGTCCAAGAAAATCCAGCAAACGCCAGGACTGTCTCCTAAAGTTGATTCAGCTGTGGGATCGGGGCACCACCAGTACAGAGTTTGCTCAGGAATGGCAGCAGGCAGGTGTGAGTGCATCTGCATGCACAGTGAGGCGAAGACTTTTGGAGGATGGCCTGGTGTCAAGAAGGGCAGCAAAGAAGCCACTTCTCTCCAGGAAAAACATCAGGGACAGACTGATATTCTGCAAAAGGTATAGGGATTGGACAGCTGAGGTCTGGGGTAAAGTCATTTTCTCTGATGAATCCCTTTTCCGATTGTTTGGGGCATCCGGAAAAAAGCTTGTCCGGAGAAGACAAGGTGAGCGCTACCATCAGTCCTGTGTCATGCCAACAGTAAAGCATCCTGAGACCATTCATGTGTTGGGTTGCTTCTCAGCCAAGTGAGTGGGCTTACTCACAATTTTGCCTAAGAACACAGCCATGAATAAAGAATGGTACCAACACATCCTCAGAGAGCAACTTCTCCAAACCATCCAGGAACAGTTTGGTGACGAACAATGCCTTTTCCAGCATGATGGAGCACCTTGCCATAAGGCACAAGTGATAACTATGTGGCTCTGGGAACAAAACATCAATATTTTTGGGTCCATGGCCAGGAAACTCCCCAGACCTTAATCCTATTGAGAACTTGTGGTCAATCCTCTAGAGCCGGGTGGACAAACAAAACCCCCACAAATTCTGACAAAACTCCAAGCATTGATTATGCAAGAATGGGCTGCCATCTGTCAGGATATGGCCCAGAAGTTAATTGACAGCATGCCTGGGCAGATTGCAGAGGTCTTGAAAAAGAAGGGTCAACACTGCAAATATTGACTCTCTGCATCAACTTCATGTAATTGTCAATAAAAGCCTTTGACACTTATGAAATGCTTGTAATTATACTTCAGTATTCCATAGTAACATCTGACAAAAATATCTAAAGACACTGAAGCAGCAAACTTTGTGGAAATTAATATTTGTATCATTCTCAAAACTTTTGGCCACAACTGTAGTTGCAAACCGTAGTCTGGCCTTTTTATGGCGGTTTTGGAGCAGTGGCTTCTTCCATGCTGAGCGGCCTTTCAGGTTATGTCGATATATGACTCGTTTTACTGTGGATATAGATACTTTTGTACCTGTTTCCTCCAGCATCTTCACATGGTCTTTTGCTGTTGTTCTGGGATTGATTTGCACTTTTCGCACCAAAGTACGTTCATCTCTAGGAGACAGAACACAGATCTCCTTCCTGAGCGGTATGACGGCTGCGTGGTTCCATGGTATTTGTACTTGCGTACTATTGTTTGTACAGATGAACGTGGTACCTTCAGGTGTTTGGAAAATTGCTCCCAAGGATGAACCAGACTTGTGGAGGTCTACACATTTTTTTCTGGGGTCTTGGCTGATTTCTTTTGATTTCCCCATGATGTCAAGCAAAGAGGCACTGAGTTTGAAGGTAGGCCTTGAAATACATCCACAGGTACACCTCCAATTGACTCAAATTATGTCAATTAGCCTTTCAGAATCTTCTAAAGCAATGACATAATTGTATGGAATTTTCCAAGCTGTTTAAAGGCACAGTCAACTTAGTGTATGTAAACTTCTGACCCAATGGAATTGTGATACAGTGAATTATAAGTGAAATAATCTGTATGTAAACAATTGTTGGAAAAATTACTTGTGTCATGCACAAAGTAGATGTCCTAACCGACATGCCAAAACTATAGTTTGTTCACAAGAAATGTGTGGAGTGATTGAAAAACAAGTTTTAATGACTCCAACCTAAATGTATGTAAACTTCAGACTTCGCTTGTACGTACAGTCACTATGAGGACGATGTCCTCGATGCACTTATTGATAAAGTTAGTGACTGATGTGTCGCCAAATGGAGGGCGAGGGAGAGCTTTATGCGCATCTCTGTGTCTCCGCGTCTCTGGGATTTTTTCTGGGTTGCTCATTTTACATGCTGATAGAAAGTCAGTAAATCTGATTTAAGTTTCCCTGCATTAAAGTCACCGGCCACTAGGAGCGCCGCCTCTGGATGAGCGTTTTCCTGTTGAATTATGGCGGAATACAGCTAATTTCGGCGAGGTAATTTACAAAATAGCCTCCAACACTACTCAGCAAACTGGTTGCAGTCTATCACCGTGCCATCCTTTTTGTCACCAAAGCCCCACTGCAACCTGTATGCTCTCATCGGCTGTCCCTCGCTTCATATTCGTTGCCAGACCCACTGGCTCCAGGTCATCTATAAGTCTTTGCTAGGTTAAGCTCCGCCTTATCTCAGCTCATTGGTCACCATAACAACACCCACCCGTAGCACGCGCTCCAGCAGGTATATCTCACTGGTCATCCCCAAAGCCAACACCTCCTTTGGACACCTTTCCTTCCAGTTCTCTGCTGCCAATTACTGGAACGAATTGCAAAGATCGCTGAAGTTGGAGACTTATATTTCCCTCACTACCTTTAAGCATCAGCTATCTGAGCAGCTTACCGATCACTGCAGCTGTACACAGCCCATCTGTAAATAGCCCATCCAACTTCCTACCTCATCCCCGTATTGTTTTATTAACTATTTTTGCTCTTTTGCAGTATATCTTCTTGCACATCATCATCTGCATTCCAGTGTTAATTTTCTAAATTGTAATTTCTTCGCTACTTTTGGCCTATTTATTGCCTTACCTCCTTACTCCATTTGCACACACTGTATACAGATTTTTCTATTGTGTTATTGACTGTACGTTTATTCCATGTGTAACTCTGTGTTGTTGTTTTTTGTCGCACTGCTTTGCTTTATCTTGGCCAGGTCACAGTTGTAAATGAGAACTTGTTCTCAACTGGCCTACCTGGTTAAATAAAGGTGAAATAAATAAATGAATAAAACATTTAGTGGGGTTTTACTGCCAACCTCGCTCTGTGGTGTTATGTAGACAGCTACGAATAATACAGATGAAAACTCTCTAGGTAGATAGTGTGGTCTACAGCTTATCATGAGATACTCTACCTCAGGTAAGCCAAACTTATCTCATGATAAGCTGTAGACCACACTATCTCAGGCGAGCAAAACTTTGAGAGTCCCTTAGATATTGTGAACCAGCTGTTGTTTACATAAATGCATAGGCCCCCGCCCCGTGTCTTACCAGAGGCTGCTGTTCTATCCTGTATAACCCGCCAGCTGTATGTTCTTATCGTCGTCGTTCCACCACGACTCGGTGAAACATAAGATATGACAGTTTTTAATGTCCCGTTGGTAGGATATATACGTGCTTTCAGTTCGTCCCATTTATTTTCCAGCGATTGAACGTTAGCAGAACGGAAGTCAAAGGCAGATTAGCCTGATCCTCACATGGCACCCTGATCTTTTTCCACGAAATCCCAGTTTCCTTCTCCAGTGAACGGGGCTTGGTTTGATGTCTGCGTCCGACTCATTGAAGAAGAACTCCTTGTCTAATTTGAGGTGAATAATCCCAGTTCTGATATACAGAAGTTCTTTTTTCGGTAAAAGAGACGGTAGCAGCAACATATTCTACAAACAACGTGAAAAAACAAAAACAAAAACAAAAACAAAAACAAAATAGCGCGGTTGGTTGAGAGCCGAGAAGATGGCCCCCTCCGGCGCCGTCAGTAACACATCAACACGTTATTTTATACACCACGTGTTATCTCATTGTCTTCAACATCAATGTAGATATTCAATTTACTGTAACTGTCTGACTTCCTGACTTGTAACTAATAAAGAGAGAAAAGTTATAAAGTTGTTTTAAGATATAAAGAGGAATACTGAATAATAAGCAGTATATTCATCAGAAAGTTAAAGTATAAATATGGGTTCTCATTAATAACTTTGGGAGTAATGCTCAGCGGAGGCTTTATTACTGATTAATACCTCCATCTGTCTGTCTCTGGAGCTGCACTGGGACACACACACACTCCCACACACACACACACACACTCACACACACACACTCACTGTGGATCTACGCTGGGAACAACACATCAGCTGGACGGTTAATTATTAAGACAGGTGACACAGATTATGAGGACAACATTTCTGCTTCCAAACGGGGCCATCATTTATAAGCACACTGCAGAGAGACAGACAGGCAGACAGACAGACAGGCAGGGGGACAGACAGGCAGGGAGTCAGTTAGGCAGGCAGGCAGGGAGACAGACAGGCAGGGGAGAGAGGCAGGGAGACAGACAGGAAGGGGAGAGAGGCAGGGAGACAGACAGGAAGGGGAGAGAGGCAGGGAGACAGACAGGCAGGGGGACAGACAGAAGGACGGGTGGAAGGACAGACATTACAGACAGACAGACAGACAGACAGGGGGACAGACAGGCAGGGGGACAGACAGGCAGGGGGACAGACAGGCAGGGGGACAGACAGGCAGGGGGACAGACAGGCAGGGAGACAGACAGGCAGGGAGACAGACAGGAAGGGGAGAGAGGCAGGGAGACAGACAGGAAGGGGAGAGAGGCAGGGAGACAGACAGGAAGGGGAGAGAGGCAGGGAGACAGACAGGAAGGGGAGAGAGGCAGGGAGACAGACAGGCAGGGAAGAGAGGCAGGGAGACAGACAGAAGGACGGGTGGAAGGACAGACATTACAGACAGACAGACAGGGAGGGGGACAGACAGGCAGGGAGTCAGTTAGGCAGGCAGGCAGGGAGACAGACAGGCAGGGAGACAGACAGGCAGGGGGACAGACAGAAGGACGGGTGGAAGGACAGACATTACAGACAGACAGACAGACAGGGAGTCAGTTAGGCAGGCAGGCAGGGAGACAGACAGGCAGAGAGACAGGCAGAGAGACAGACAGAAGGACGGGTGGAAGGACAGACATTACAGACAGACAGACAGACAGACAGGGAGTCAGTTAGGCAGGCAGGCAGGGAGACAGGCAGAGAGACAGACAGAAGGACGGGTGGAAGGACAGATATTACAGACAGACAGACAGACAGGGAGTCAGTTAGGCAGGCAGGCAGGGAGACAGACAGGCAGAGAGACAGGCAGAGAGACAGACAGAAGGACGGGTGGAAGGACAGACATTACAGGCAGACAGACAGACAGGGAGTCAGTTAGGCAGGCAGGCAGGGAGACAGGCAGAGAGACAGACAGAAGGACGGGTGGAAGGACAGACATTACAGGCAGACAGACATGCAGGGAGTCAGTTAGGCAGGCAGACAGGCAGGGAGACAGGCAGGCAGGGGAGCCAGGCAGACAGGCAGGGAGTCAGTTAGGCAGGCAGGCAGGGAGACAGACAGGCAGGCAGGGAGACAGGCATGCAGGCAGGGGAGACAGGCAGACAGGCAGGGAGACAGGCAGGGAGTCAGTTAGGCAGGCAGACAGGCAGGGAGACAGGCAGGCAGGGAGCCAGGCAGGCAGGCAGGGGAGACAGGCAGGCAGGCAGGGGAGACAGGCAGACAGGCAGGGAGACAGACAGGCAGGGAGACAGACAGGAAGGCAGTCAGGGAAACATACAAACAGGCAGGTAGGGAGACAGACTGGCAGACAGGCAGGGAGACAGACATAGGGCTGTGAAAAAGTATTTTCCCGTTCTGATTTTCTCTATTTTTGCATATTTTTGATACTGAATGTTATCAGATCTTCAACCAAAACCTAATATTAGATAAATGGAACATGAGTTTACAAATACTCCACAAAAATATATACTTATTTTATCGATTTAATTAAGAAAGTTATGCAACACCCAATTTCGCTGTGTGAAAAAGGAATTGTCCCTTTACACTCAATACTTGAATTTGCCACCTTTAGCTGCAACGACTACAACCAAATCCTTCCTGTAGTTGTTGATTATACTCTCAAATTGCTGTGGAGGAATTTTGGCCCATTGTTGCATGCAGAATTGCTTAAACTCAGCGACATTTGTCAGTTTTCAAGCATGAACTGCTTGTTTCAAGTCCTGCCACAACATCTCAATTAGGTCTGCACTTTGAAAAGAGGACTATGAGTAGGCACAGGTACCCCAGCGACGAAGGTGCCGGAAGATCAGGCTCCCGGGCGGCGAAACTATTCGTTGTTTGTATCCGCTCCGGACTTCTCGTTGGCAGTCTAGGCTGCTTTGCGGCAGGCCGTTGGCTTCGGGCTTCCACGGCTCGTGACATGCGACCACCGTTGATTGCCATGCTCCTCTTGCTGTATTCCTTCGACTCCGCTATCAGGTGGGGGAGGAGAAGCAGGAGACGGCTCGCATGGCAAACGAATTGTGTGCAACACTGGCCAGTCGGAAAACGACAAGACAGAGATGCATCCAACATGCTCGAACGCCATCCAGCCACCGGCGTAGAAAAGGTAAACATTCCACTCTGCGTTTTGTGTGTGTGTGTGTGTGTGTTGTGTGAGAGAGACATTGTAAGCTAGCCTAATTCTTGAAACGTGTTGATGTGAAGATTTTCATGATTCAGCAAGGAATTTTTGTGTATTTGTATTTGACAATACATTTTGCCTGCTCCTCCTCAACACTCATTCTAATGGTACACCTCTCAAATGCCTTTTTCAATTCTTGATTTTCTTTTGTTGCAGGAATCTTCTAGCTCTGATGGCAGGATGGAGGAGGGAACAAAGGGATGGAGAAAATAAGTTATCCAGAAATGTTAATAGACTATGTTTTGCTGTTTCTCTCTCTCTCCATCTGTCTGACTGCCAGATTGCTGAGGGGCAACATAGTCAATGTACTTGCTTGGCTAAGTCTAACTTAGTGAAGACCTTAGGTAATGGTCAATCATGATTGGTTTATGTATTTACAGTTCCTGAAACATGTCAATGTGTCAATGTCAACCTGTCAATGTCAATGTCAACCTGAGCTGTGACCTACTCTGCCAGATCCCAGGGAAAGGATAGAGCAGATCCTCAAATCATTGACAGTAAATTGTGTGCAACATTTTTTAATGTTGTATAAGAAAAATAATACATTTTATGAAAGTACTTTTCTTAAGATAGGAATGTGATTTTAGGAGGTATAAGAGAATGTATCTCCTATAAACGGTGCATAGTGGGTAGCCAGACCCCGAGTGAGGTCAGAGAGCGTGTCAGACGGACAGAACCGTCCCCTTTGGCCAGAGTGCATAAAATTATTGGTAACCGAGATTAACATTAGACAAGGAGATGTGAGGCAGGAGCTACACGTTTGAAATGGTTGGAACTTTGAACCTCAACACGAGGTGAAGAAAATACCTCACCTCCCTCACTTACCAGAAAGACGGTGAGCTGCAGCTCATGTCCGAAACCTTAATACCAACAGGAAGGGGAAAACAAACTCCCCTCTCAGACAATCACTGGTACAGCTGTCATGAGTCAAATATCTAGAAAAGCGAATCTAAGTGAGACTATCCTTCTATGCTCATCACCAATGGGAACCGTCGACATGGCTGGTTAGCTATCTTCCAGAGTGGAACAACTGTAGAAGACGGGAGAGGGGAGAACCCTTTCGGACAGTCAGAGCCATACAAGCTTGCCACTGAAAGGCCAACAACCTTCCTAAGAAGGGCTGGTTCTGACAGAGATAAATGGCGAACAAGGGCACTCACACAAACACATTCATTATTTCTTATTCCAAACGGACGGCGGTTCGTGTGCAAACTTTATGATTACTGTGAGAATAGTTCTGAAATGTATCTACGATAAGTGTATTTCTCTCTCTCTCTCCCACCCCTCTTAATTTTCTGTGTAACAAGCCGCCATATTTTAATCAGTCCGCTAGGGACCTTCTTCTCACATATTAAGTGTATGTTATCCTGTCTTCTCATTTAGTTAGCTAGTAAATAAATAATTAAACCAATTGGTGTAGTACTGAATCACGAGTAAGGCTGGGTTTTTTGCAGATACATGAGGTTACGACTGTTCAGAATGATGATATGGTAAGAGGTAATGATTAATAAGATGATTGTTTATTGACGTAATAGATATATACTTTTAAGAGTTTAATTCTGGAGATGGTAACTCTTTAAACAACCTCTTCCGTGGTGCCCCAAATTCCAAATGCGTTAATTGTTACATGATTAATTTAAATCGGGTAACAATTAAACGTAGATAGTTGATTAAATAAATAACAGTCATCAGATGAATGAAAAGTAAAGTCACGACAGTTAGTACTAGCAATGCTAATGATCATTAACGTTTTTGTCTGCAACAGGTCTGAATGAGACTGGATTCCCCAAGAGGATTCCCCTATTCCACTGCACACGGCTGCCTGATCCTACAGAAAAAAAGGTCATATCTAGAACCTAAAAAAGGGTTAATCGGCTGTCCCCATAGGACAACCCTTTGAAGAACCCTTTTTGGTTCCAGGTATAACTATTTTGGGTTCCATGTAGAACCCTTTCCATTTAGTGTTCTACATGGAACCCAAAAGGGTTCTACCTGCAACCAAAACATTTTCTACCTGGAACCATTTTGGGGACAACCCGAAGAACCATTTTGAAACCCTTTTTCTAAGAGTGTAGTGTAAGTAGATCCAACTGCACCGCTTCTAATAATTTATCTATTTGAAATAGCACCGCTTCTAATAATATATTTAAAAAGCAAAAATGCATTCCCATTTTAACTCACTTTTCACTTCAGGTGCAAAACCCTTGAGTCCTGATTCAACAGACACTTCCCTCTGTGATTCATGTGAAGTTTCTCCCATTTCTCTCCTGCTCATTCCACCTGTCGCTCACTCAAACTCACACGTGCACAGTTGCAGATAAGAGGAAGAGATTTGACAGACACACAACTTTTGAACAAGATAATATTTTACTCTTTACATTTTTGCATTTAGCTTATTTTTTTTGGACTCTGTCCAGTAGATCATCTTCATGATTATGGAGTGGTGTGTTTATAAAAAGATGAGTTAAAAATTGTCATTATCCAACAACTGTCTAATTTGGATATTCTCTTTCTGAAAATGTTTCAGATTGATGACCAACGAATGAATGTCCCACTTCAATATGAAGGGACAGAGGAACCAATATGCCTTTGCCACCACTTCTAGTAGATTCTGACTTTTTGAGATATTTTACTGTGCGTTACTTTTCTGTCGTGTCCTGAAAGCCCACACTATGCCAATCGTTAATTTATTTCCTCTGTTTAAATGCTTACAGTAAGTGTCACGAAAAGACAGAAAACTCAGGTTGGTGTGTTGAAAGTCCTAAAATATGCCCCTGACCACAGTGATGGAGAAATACGCAAAGTATGTCTATGAGCAAGCTGCTCTTTTATCAAGATGTCTCTGAGCTGTAACTGCCACACAATTCTTCAACTAGTACCATTGAAATACTTTTAGCCAGCTGAGTCCACAAAGTTTATTCAAGAGTGTCCTTCCGATCTGACCCGTCACATGACTCTTCAAGAGGGTCCCTCCGATCTGACCCGTCACATGACTCTTCAAGAGGGTCCTTCCGATCTGACCCGTCACATGACTCTTCCAGAGGGTCCTTCCGATCTGACCCGTCACATGACCCTTCGATCTGACCCATCACATGACTCTTCAAGAGGGTCCCTCCGATCTGACCCGTCACATGACTCTTCAAGAGGGTCCTTCCGATCTGACCCGTCACATGACTCTTCAAGAGGGTCCTTCCGATCGGACCCGTCACATGACCCTTCGATCTGACCCATCACATGACTCTTCAAGAGGGTCCCTCCGATCTGACCCGTCACATGACTCTTCAAGAGGGTCCTTCCGATCTGACCCGTCACATGACTCTTCAAGAGGGTCCTTCCGATCTGACCCGTCACATGACTCTTCAAGAGGGTCCTTCCGATCTGACCCGTCACATGACTCTTCAAGAGGGTCCTTCCGATCTGACCCGTCACATGACTCTTCGATCTGACCTGTCACATGACTCTTCAAGAGGGTCCTTCCGATCTGACCCGTCACATGACTCTTCGATCTGACCCATCACATGACTCTTCAAGAGGGTCCTTCTGATCTGACCCGTCACATGACTCTTCAAGAGGGTCCTTCCGATCTGACCCGTCACATGACTCTTCAAGAGGGTCCTTCCGATCTGACCCGTCACATGACTCTTCGATCTGACCCGTCACATGACTCTTCAAGAGGGTCCTTCCGATCTGACCCGTCACATGACTCTTCAAGAGGGTCCTTCCGATCTGACCCGTCACATGACTCTTCAAGAGGGTCCTTCCGATCTGACCCGTCACATGACTCTTCAAGAGGGTCCTTCCGATCTGACCCGTCACATGACTCTTCAAGAGGGTCCTTCCGATCTGACCCGTCAAATGACTCTTCGATCTGACCCGTCACATGACTCTTCAAGAGGGTCCTTCCGATCTGACCTGTCACATGACTCTTCAAGAGGGTCCTTCCGATCTGACCCGTCACATGACTCTTCGAGAGGGTCACCGCGCTCCAGATCACCTCCTATGCTCATAGATTCTTGATGAGGATCTACCCCGTCACACCACGCTTATTAATCATTAATCAATTTAAACAATGGGTCTTTATACACTCTGTCTTTATTTTTGCATGTAATGTCCGTGGGTGAATAATAAAACAATTATTGTATGCAGATGTGCACGAAATTGTAATGTAGATTTTTTTGTTGTTGCCATTGCTTGATCTATTTTAAATGTAAGAATATGTTGAAGAACTTTCACTGGTGAATATGGAACGACAGAAATGTAATGAACAACATTTTTAATATCCAACTTTATACTCTGCAATATTTTTTTACAGTACACTCTGAGGAAAAAGCAACCTAAAAGGGATATTCAGCTGTTCCCATAAGATAACCCTTTGAATAACCCTTTTTGGTGTCAGGTAGAACTCTTTAAGGTTCTATGTAGGACCCTTTCAACAGAGCGTTCTACACGGAACACAAAAGGGTTGTACGTGGAACCAAAAAGGGTTCTTCTATGGGGAGTGCTGGAGAACCCTTTTTGGAACCCTTTTTTCTAAAACGTGTAGGTAATAAGCTGTAGTCAGGTGGTCATTACCAAGTTAGGATGAGGTCTTAACCATGACTAGTATGCTGCATGTCACGTTCTGACCATAGTTCTTTTGTGTTTTCGTTGTTTTAGTGTTGGTCAGGACGTGAGCTGAGTGGGCATTCTATGTTGTGTGTCTAGTTTTCCTGTTTCTGTGTTTGGCCTGATATGGTTCTCAATCAGAGGCAGGTGTTAGTCGTTTGTCTCTGATTGGGAGCCATATTTAGGTAGCCTGTTTTGTGTTGGGTTTTGTGGGTGGTTGTCTTCTGTCTTTGTGTCTATGCACCAGATAGGACTGTTTCGGTTTTGCCACATTTGTTATTTTGTATTTTGTAGTGTTCACGGTTTTGTCGTTATTAAACATGATGAACACTAACTACGCTGCGTCTTGGTCCGATCCCTGCTACACCTCCTCTTCAGACGAAGAGGAGGAAATCTGCCGTTACACTGCGTAATAAAGCATTCACAATTAAGACCAACTGGTTGTACGGTGGTTAGAAAAATGCATTGTATTCCGGTCAGTAAAATATATGAACCAGTTTGCGAATAAGACGTCATAAGATATCTTTTCAACACGGTTTTGGGAATGATGTAATCTAACTAGTTTCGAAATTCTAGGCTACTTCATCCTAATGTAAACTAAATTCATTGGATACAAAACAAATACTGGCCCGTGATAAAGGATAACATGTCCAATATAATTATATAAATGCATATCAAACAGAAATATGTATTTAATGAAATGAATCTAGCATTGTAATATCATAGATGCCCTTCTCTCTCCTTGCAGGGGATTGGACAGATGCCCAAGCCTCAAAACCAGAAATATCAACACTTGTAATTTGGAATAAATGTTAACATTTGTATTGGGTTTCCTGTATCTGTGCATGAGTCCCCTCTTAAGGATCCGCCTCCATTTTTCAATTTTCGCCTAAAATGATATGCATATTCTTGGTACAATTTGAAAGGAAACACTTTGAAGTTTGTGGAAATGTGAAAGGAATGTAAGAGAATATAACACAATAGATCTGGTAATATAATTAGATCTTATCTGTCAGAAAGATGTCAGTTTGTCTCTGTGGAAGGTTTGTCCTCTGACAAATCAACTGTACATTTCGGTGTTCCGCAAGGCTCCGTTTCAGGACCACTATTGATTTCACAATATATTTTACCTCTTGGTGATGTCATTCGGAAACATAATGTTTACTTTCACTGCTATGCGGACGACACACAGCTGTACATTTCGATGAAACATAGTGAAGCCCCAAAATTGCCCTCCCTGGAAGCCTGTGTTTCAGACATAAGGAAGTGGATGGCGGCAAATGTTCTACTTTTAAACTCGGACAAAACAGAGATGCTAGTTCTAGGTCCCAAGAAACAAAGAGATCTTCTGTCTATTCTGACAATAAATCTTGATGGTTGTACAGTCGTCTCAAATAAAACTGTGAAAGACATCGGCGTTACTCTGGACCCTGATCTCTCTTTTGACCAACATATCAAGACTGTTTCTACGACAGCTTTTTTCCATCTACGTAACATTGCTAAAATGAGAAACTTTCTGTCCAAAAATAATGCAGAAAAATGTATCAATGCTCTACTTTACGGCTACTATTATAAAGCACTAGATGAAATCACTAAATTAACTTCAGTAAGTGCTAAATACGGCTGCTAGAATCTTGACTAGAACCAAACAAATGTATCATATTACTCTAGTGCTAGCCTCTCTACACTGGCTTCCTGTTAAGGCAAGGGCTGATTTTAAGGTTTTACTGCTAACCTACAAAGCATTACATGGGCTTGCTCCTACCTATCTTTACGATTTGGTCCTGCCGTACATACCAATACGTACGCTACGGTCACAAGACGCAGGCTTCCTAATTGTCCCTAGAATTTCTAAGCAAACAGCTGGAGGCAGGGCTTTCTCCTATAGAGTTCCATTTTTATGGAATGGTCTGCCTACCCATGTGAGAGACGCAGACTCGGTCTCAACCTTTAGGTCTTTACTGAAGACTCATCTCTTCAGTGGGTCATATGATTGAGTGTAGTCTGGCCCAGGGGTGTGAAGGTGAACGGAAAGGCTCTGGAGCAACGAATTGCCCTTGCTGTCTCTGCCTGGCCGGTTCCCCTCTCTCCACTGGGATTCTCTGCCTCTAACCCTATTACAGGGGCTGAGTCACTGGCTTACTGGTGCTCTTCCATGCCGTCCCTAGGAGGGGTGCGTCACTTGAGTGGGTTGAGTCACTGACGTGATCTTCCTGTCTGGGTTGGCGCCCCCCCTTGGTTTGTGCCTTGGCGGAGAACTTTGTGGGCTATACTCGGCCTTGTCTCAGGATGGTAAGTTGGTGGTTGAAGATATCCCTCTAGTGGTGTGGGGGCTGTGCTTTGTAAAAGTGGGGGGGTTATATCCTCCCTGTTTGGCCCTGTCCGGGGGTATCGTCAAACGGGTCCACAGTGTCTCCAGACCCCTCCTGTCTCAGCCTTCAGTGTTTAAAATGCAAAATATTATGTGTTGGGGGGCTAGGGTCAGTCTGTTATATCTGGAGTATTTTTCCTGTGTAATCCAGTGTCCTGTGTGAATTTAAGTATGCTCTCTCTAATTCTTTCTTTTTCTCTCCTTCCTTCTTTTTTCTCTCTCTCGGAGGACCACGCCTCAGGACTACCTGGCCTGATGACTAATTGCTATTCCCAGTCCACCTGGTCATGCTGCTGCTCCAGTTTCAACTGTTCTGCCTGCGGCTATGGAACCCTGACCTGTTCACCGGACGTGCTACCTGTCCCAGACCTGCTGTTTTCAACTCTCTAGAGACTGCAGGAGCGGTAGAGATACTCTTAATGATCGGCTATGAAAAGCCAACTGACATTTACTCCTGAGGTGCTGACTTGTTGCACCTTCTACAACCACTGTGATTATTATTATTTGACACTGCTGGTCATCTATGAACATTTGAACATCTTGGCCATGTACTGTTATAATCTCCACCCGGCACAGCCAGAAGAGGACTGGCCACCCCTCATAGCCTGGTTCCTCTCTAGGTTTCTTCCTAGGTTCCTGCCTTTCTAGGGAGTTTTTCCTAGCCACCGTGCTTCTACACCTGCATTGCTTGCGTTTGGGGTTTTAGGCTGGGTTTCTGTACAGCACTTTGAGATATCAGCCAATGTACGAAAGGCTATATAAATACATTTGATTTGATTTGATTTGATGAGGTCAAAGGAATTGTCTGTTGAGCTCTGAGACAGGATTGTGTCAAGGCACAGATCTGGGGAAGGGTACAAAAAAATGTCTGCAGCACAAAAGGTCCCCAAGAACACAGTGGCCTCTATCATTCTTAAATGGAAGAAGTGTGGAACCATCAGTCCACTTCCTAGAGCTGGCCGCCCGGTCAAACTGAGCAATCCGGGGAGAAGGGGCTAGGTCAGGGAGGTGACAAAGAACCCGATGGTCACTCTGACAGAGCTCCAAGAGTTACTCTGTGGAGATGGGAGCACTCCACCAATCAGGCCTTTATGGTAGAGTGGCCAGACGGACGCCACTCCTCAGTAAAAAGCACATGACAGCCCAACTGGCTCTCGGAACCATTAGAAACAAGAGTCTCTGGTCTGAATAAACCAAGATTGAACTCTTTGGCATGAATGCCAAGCGTCACGTCTGGAGGAAACCTGGCACCATCACTATGGTGAAGCACGGTGGTGGCAACATCATGCTATGGGGATGTTTTCAGCGGCAGGGCCTGGGAGACTAGTCAGGATCAAAGGAAAGATGAACGGAGCAAAGTACAGAGAGATCCTTGATGAAAACCTGCTCCAGAGCACTCAGGACCTCAGACTGGAGTTCACCATCAAACGGGATATTGACCCGAACATCTCTGGAGCCCAGCCGGGACCCGGTCTTGAACCCGATCAAACATCTCTGGAGCCCAGCCGGGACCCGGTCTTGAACCCGATCAAACATCTCTGGAGCCCAGCCGGGACCCGGTCTTGAACCCGATCAAACATCTCTGGAGCCCAGCCGGGACCCGGTCTTGAACCCGATCAAACATCTCTGGAGCCCAGCCGGGACCCGGTCTTGAACCCGATCAAACATCTCTGGAGAGACCTTAAAATAGGTGTGCAGCGAAGCTCCCCATCCAACCTGACAGGATTTGCAGAGAAGAATGGGAGAAACTCCCCAAATACAGATGTGCCAAGCTTATAACATCATACCCAAGAAGACTCAAGGCTGTAATCGCTGCCAAAGGTGTTTCAACAAAGTACTGAGTAAAAGGTCTGAATACTTAAGTAAATGTGATATTTTCAATTTTTATTAATTTTGAAACATTTCCACAAACCAAGTCATTATGGGGTATTGTGATGTCATTATGGGGTATTGTGATGTCATTATGGGGTATTGTGATGTCATTATGGTGTATTGTGTTTATATTAATGAGGAAAACATCAATTTGATCCGTTTTATAGTAAGGCTGCAACGTAACAACATATTGAAAAAGGGAAAGGGTCTGAATACTTTCCCGAAGGCACTGTATATATTTATTACAATATATTCCTTGTATATATGAGTGTACAAAATATAAAGAACACCTTCCTAATATTAACTTGATCCCCCCCCCCCCCATTTTGCCCTCAGAATAGCCTCAATTTGCTGGGGCATGGACTCTACAAGATGTGGAAAGCGTTCCACAGGGATGCAGGTGTTAAGGTTTTGTTCACTCACTGTATATATTAATTATAATGTATCTATTACAAATATATGTACACTACCGGTCAAAAGTTTGGACACACCTACTCATTCAAGGGTTTTTCTTTATTTGTACTATTTTCTAAATTGTATAATAATAGTGAAAATATCACAACTATGAAATAACACATATGGAATAATTTATTAACCAATAAAGTATTAAACAAATCAAAATATATTTCATATTTTAGACTCTTCTAAGTAGCCACCCTTTGCCTTGATGATAGCTTTGCATTCTCTCAACCAGCTTCATGAGGTAATCACCTGGAATGCTTTTTCAACAGTCTTGAAGGAGTTCCCACATATGTTTAGCACCTGTTTGCTGTTTTTCCTTCACTCTGCATTCCAACTCATCCCAAACCACCTCAATTGGGTTGAGGTCGGGTGATTGTAGAGAACAGGTCATCTGATGCAGCACTCCATCACTCTCCTTCTTGGTCAAATAGCCCTTACACAGCCTGGAGGTGTGTTGGGTCATTGTCCTGTTGAAAAACAAATGATAGTCCCACTAAGCGCAAAACAGATGGGATGGCGTATAACTGTAGAATTCTTCACGGTGGGAACCACACAGATGTCCACCGGTCGTGTTTATTGGCCCAAACAAGTCTCTTCTTCTTATTGGTGTCCTTTAGTAGTGGTTTCTTTGCAGCAATTCGACCACGAAGGCCTGATTCACACACACTCCTCTGAACAGTTGATGTTGAGATGTGTCTGTTACTTGAACTCTGTGAGGCATTTATTTGGGCTGCAATTTCTGAGGCTGGTAACTCTAATGAACTTATCCTCGGCAGCAGAGGTAACTCTGGGTCTTCCATTCCTGTGGCGGTCCTCATGAGAGCCAGTTTCATCATAACGTTTGATGGTTTTTGCGACTGCACTTGAAGAAACTTTCAAAGTTCTTGACATTTTCCCGATTGACTGACCTTCATGTCTTAAAGTAATGATGGACTGTCGTTTCTCTTTGCTTATTTGAGCTGTTCTTGCCACAATATGGACTTGGTGTTTTACCAAATAGGTAAAACACCTATTTGGTACCACCCTACCTTGTCACAACAACTGTGTCACGTTCTGACCTTAGTTCCTTTTTTATGTCTTTATTTTGGTTTGGTCAGGGCGTGAGTTGGGGTGGGCATTCTATGTTGTTATTCTATGTTTTGTTCTGTGTGTTATATTTCTATGTGTTTGGCCTGGTATGGTTCTCAATCAGAGGCAGCTGTTTATCGTTGTCTCTGATTGAGAGCCATACTTAGGTAGCCTGTTTTCCCACTATGATTTGTGGGTAGTTAATTTCTGTGTCTGTGTTTCACCATACAGAACTGTTTCGGTTGTTTTTATTTTTAATTTTTTTTAAAAAAATTTTATCCCATTTTCCCCCCAATTTTCGTGGTATCCAATCGCTAGTAATTACTATCTTGTCTCATCGCTACAACTCCCGTACGGGCTCGGGAGAGACGATAGGTCGAAAGCCATGCGTCCTCCGAAGCACAACCCAACCAAGCCGCACTGCTTCTTAACACAGCGCGCCTCCAACCCGGAAGCCAGCCGCACCAATGTGTCGGAGGAAACACCGTGTACCTGGCCCCCTTGGTTAGCGCTCACTGCGCCCGGCCCGCCACAGGAGTCGCTGGAGCGCGATGAGACAAGGATATCCCTACCGGCCAAACCCTCCCTAACCCGGACGACGCTATGCCAATTGTGCGTCGCCCCACGGACCTCCTGGTCGCGGCCGGCTGCGACAGAGCCTGGGCGCGAACCCAGAGACTCTGGTGGCGCAGTTAGCACTGCGATGCAGTGCCCTAGACCACTGCGCCACCCGGGAGGCCTGTTTCGGTTGTTTGTTCGTATTTTTGTTATTTTGTTCCGTGTTCAGTTGATTTATAAAAAAAATCTAATTATGGACACTTACCACACTGCACATTGGTCCGATATTTCATACCCGTCATCAGACGAGGATGAGTACCGTTACAAACTGATTGGCTCAAACGCATTACATTTCACAAATTACCTTTTAACAAGGCACACATGTTAATTGAAATGCATTCCAGGTATTTTGGTATTTTTTGAGGGTCCACACAGAACATTTTGGTATTTTTCCTGGGGTCCACACAGAACATGAAACATAATACAGAATGACATAATACAGAACATCATTAGACAAGAACAGCTCAAGGACAGAACTACATACATTTTTAAAAAGACACACGTAGCCTACATATCAATGCACACACACCAACTATCTAGGTCAAATAGGGGAGAGTCGTTGTGCCGAGAGGATTTGCTTTATCTGTTATTGAAACCAGGTTTGCTGTTTATTTGAGCAATATGAGATGGAAGGAAGTTCCATGCAATAAGGGCTCTATATAATACTGTACGTTTTCTTCAATTTGTTCTGGATTTGGGGACTGTGAAAAGACCCTTTGTGGCATGTCTGGTGGGATACGTCTGTGTGTCAGAGCTGTATGTAAGTTGACTATGCAAAACATTTGGGATTTTCAACACATTTCTTATAAAAACAAGAATTGATGGAGTCAGTCTCTCCTCAACTCTTAGCCGAGAGACACTGTTATGCATAGTATTTATATCAGTCCTCTGATTACAATGAAGAGCAAAACGTGCCGCTCTGTTCTGGACCAACTGCAGCTTAACTAGGTCTTTCTTTGCAGAACTGGACCACACGACTGGACAATAATCAAGATTAGACTAATCTAGAGCCTTCTGAACTTGCTTTTTTGAGTGTGGTGTGAAAAAGCAGAGCATCTCTTTATTACGGCTAGACCTCTCCCCATCTTTACAAACCATTGAATCTGTATGTTTTGACCAGGACAGTTTACAATCTAAGGTAACACCAAGTAATTTAGTCTCCTCATCTTGCTCAACAGCCACATCAATCATTAGGCTTAGGGTAACTCTTAGGTTTAGGCTTAGGGTAACTCTTAGGTTTAGGCTTAGGGTAACTCTTAGGTTTAGGCTTAGGGTAACTCTTAGGTTTAGGCTTAGGGTAACTCTTAGGTTTAGGCTTAGGATAACTCTTAGGTTTAGGCTTAGGATAACTCTTTAGTTTACTCCCCTCATCTTGTTCAACAGCCGCACCATTCATTACCAGATTCAGCTTAGGTCTAGAACTTAACTTCTCTGCGCTACGGATCCCTTTTACGGGATCACTTTCCTAAACAACCGCTAGAATTGCAGGGCGCCAAATGCATAAATATTACAAAAAATATTTATAATCATGCAATCACAAGTGAAATATACCTAAACACAGCTTAGCTTGTTGTTAATCCACCTATCGTGTCAGATCTTGAAAATATATTTTACAGCGAAAGAAATCCAAGCTTTTGTGAGTGTAGCTTTCAATGCTACAACAGCTAGCCCCAAATTAGCATGGTCACGAAAGTCATAAAAGCAATAAAATGAATCGCTTACCTTAGATAATCTTCGGATGTTTCCACTCACGAGACT
Source organism: Salvelinus namaycush (assembly GCF_016432855.1). Lineage (NCBI taxonomy): Eukaryota > Metazoa > Chordata > Actinopteri > Salmoniformes > Salmonidae > Salvelinus > Salvelinus namaycush. The sequence goes on along the minus strand of NC_052339.1, from coordinate 34,176,524 downwards.
CCCAGTTACACAACAAATGTTATTTTTGTTCGATAAATATTACTTTTATCACAAAAAAAACGCCATTTGGGTTGCGCGTTATGTTCAGAAAACTACAGCCTCGTTCCGGTCCTGAAAGGAAGAAGAAAATTACCAAACGTATCAGATTAAAAAATATTACAAAAAATATTTATAATCATGCAATCACAAGTGAAATATACCAAAACACAGCTTAGCTTGTTGTTAATCCACCTATCGTGTCAGATTTTGAAAATATATTTTACAGCGAAAGAAATCCAAGCTTTTGTGAGTGTACCTTTCAATGCTACAACAGTTAGCCTTATATTAGCTTGGTTAGCTTGGTCACGAAAGTCATAAAAGCAATAACATTAATCGCTTACCTTCGATAATCTTCGGATGTTTCCACTCACGAGACTCCCAGTTACACAACAAATCTTCTTTTTGTTCGATAAATATTACTTTTATCACAAAAAAACGCCATTTGGGTTGCGCATTATGCTCAGAAAGGCCGTGTTCCGTTCGACAAATTCCAAAAAGTATCCGTAATGGTCGTAGAAACATGTCAAATGTTTTTTATAATCAATCCTCAGGTTGTCTTTAACAAACATAATCGATAATATTTCAACCGGACCATTACATATTCAATAAGAGACAAACGGAAAATGGTGAGCTCCTCTCGCGCGCACAGGAACTATTCGGAGGACACTTGACCAGTTTTGAAAAAACTTGTTCATTTTTCAAAATAAAAGCCTGAAACTATGTCTAAAGCCTGGTCACAGCCTGAGGAAGCCATTGGAAAAGGAATCTGGTTGATATCCCTTTAAATGGAGGTTAGACGGGCCAAGAAACACAGTTTTTATTTTATTTTAAATATCACTTCCGGGTTACATTTTCTCAGGTTTTTGTTTGCAGAATAAGTATTGTTATACTCACAGACAATATTTTGACCGTTTTGGAAACTTTGGAGTGTTTTCTATCCTAATCTGTAAATTATATTCATATTCTACGTTGGGCACGTTATTTAAAAAATAAATAAAAATCTGACCCCTAGCGCTAAGAAGTTAAGGAATGATTTGTACCAAATACAATGCTCTTAGTTTTAGAGATGTTCAGGACCAGTTTATTACTGGCCACCCATTCCAAAACAGACCTCAACTCTTTGTTAAGGGTTTCAGTGACTTCATTAGCTGTGGTTGTTGATGTGTATATGGTTGAATCATCAGCATACATGGACACACATGCTGTGTTTAATGCCAGTGGCAGGCCATTGGTAAAAAATAGAATAGAGTAGATGGCCTTGAGAGCTGCCCTGCGGTACACCCCACTTTACATGTTTGACATTAGAGAAGCTTCCATAACAGAAAACCCTTTGAGTTCTATTAGATAGATAGCTCTGAATCAACGATATGGCAGAGGTTGAAAAGCCATACGTTTTTTCAGCAACAGGTTATGGTCAATAATATCAAAGGCTGAACTGAAATCTAACAGTACAACTCCCACAATCTTCTTATTATCAATTTCTTTCAACCAATCATCAGTCACTTGTGCCACTGCAGTACATGTTGAGTGCCCTTCTCTATAAGCATGCTGAAAGCCTGTTGTTAATGTATCACAATTCCAGTGGGTCAGAAGTTTACATGCACTAAGTTCAACTGTGTCTATTTAGCAGGCTATTTTAACTAAATGATTTGTTCTAAATAAATAAGTACTGACAATTTTTTTCTGAAGAACATTTTTTGGCCAAGTTAATATGCTCATGTTGTTGTGTGTGTGTGTGTGTGTGTGTGTGTGTGTGTGTGTGTGTGTGTGTGTGTGTGTGTGTGTGTGTGTGTGTGTGTGTGTGTGTGTGTGTGTGTGTGTGTGTGTGTGTGTGTGTGTGTGTGTGTGTGTGTGTGTGTGTCAGGGTTTCATTCAGGAAAATGTGGCGCTGGACAACATTACCAACCATTTTGAGAAATTGTAATTACATTTCCTGGATCCATATGCATAACCCATTAGGGTGTCTACCCATGGGGCTCAGAACGACGGAAATCACATTTAGAGTATTGTAATGTATCTTAACAGAACATTACAAGTCATGTAATGAAGCAGCCCAATAAAACGTAATTTTCCAAAATGCAATTTGTGGGAAAACACCATTCTGAACAGACCACCTGGGAAAACACCATTCTAAACAGAGCACCTGGGAAAACACCATTCTAAACAGAGCACCTGGGAAAACACCATTCTAAACAGCACACCTGGGAAAACACCATTCTAAACAGAGCACCTGGGAAAACACCATTCTAAACAGAGCACCTGGGAAAACACCATTCTAAACAGCACACCTGGGAAAACACCATTCTAAACAGACCACCTGGGAAAACACCATTCTAAACAGACCACCTGGGAAAACACCATTCTAAACAGCACACCTGGGAACACACCATTCTAAACAGAGCACCTGGGAAAACACCATTCTGAACAGACCACCTGGGAAAACACCATTCTAAACAGACCACCTGGGAAAACACCATTCTAAACAGACCACCTGGGAAAACACCATTCTAAACAGCACACCTGGGAAAACACCATTCTAAACAGACCACCTGGGAAAACACCATTCTAAACAGACCACCTGGGAAAACACCATTCTAAACAGAGCACCTGGGAAAACACCATTCTAAACAGCACACCTGGGAAAACACCATTCTAAACAGAGCACCTGGGAAAACACCATTCTAAACAGAGCACCTGGGAAAACACCATTCTAAACAGCACACCTGGGAAAACACCATTCTAAACAGAGCACCTGGGAAAACACCATTCTAAACAGACCACCTGGGAAAACACCATTCTAAACAGCACACCTGGGAACACACCATTCTAAACAGAGCACCTGGGAAAACACCATTCTAAACAGCCCACCTGGGAAAACACCATTCTAAACAGCACACCTGGGAAAACACCATTCTAAACAGCACACCTGGGAAAACACCATTCTAAACAGCACACCTGGGAAAACACCATTCTAAACAGCACACCTGGGAAAACACCATTCTAAACAGACCACCTGGGAAAACACCATTCTAAACAGACCACCTGGGAAAACACCATTCTAAACAGCACACCTGGGAACACACCATTCTAAACAGAGCACCTGGGAAAACACCATTCTGAACAGACCACCTGGGAAAACACCATTCTAAACAGACCACCTGGGAAAACACCATTCTAAACAGACCACCTGGGAAAACACCATTCTAAACAGCACACCTGGGAAAACACCATTCTAAACAGACCACCTGGGAAAACACCATTCTAAACAGACCACCTGGGAAAACACCATTCTAAACAGAGCACCTGGGAAAACACCATTCTAAACAGCACACCTGGGAAAACACCATTCTAAACAGAGCACCTGGGAAAACACCATTCTAAACAGAGCACCTGGGAAAACACCATTCTAAACAGCACACCTGGGAAAACACCATTCTAAACAGAGCACCTGGGAAAACACCATTCTAAACAGACCACCTGGGAAAACACCATTCTAAACAGCACACCTGGGAACACACCATTCTAAACAGAGCACCTGGGAAAACACCATTCTAAACAGCACACCTGGGAAAACACCATTCTAAACAGCACACCTGGGAAAACACCATTCTAAACAGAGCACCTGGGAAAACACCATTCTAAACAGCACACCTGGGAAAACACCATTCTAAACAGAGCACCTGGGAAAACACCATTCTAAACAGAGCACCTGGGAAAACACCATTCTAAACAGCACACCTGGGAAAACACCATTCTAAACAGACCACCTGGGAAAACACCATTCTAAACAGACCACCTGGGAAAACACCATTCTAAACAGCACACCTGGGAACACACCATTCTAAACAGAGCACCTGGGAAAACACCATTCTGAACAGACCACCTGGGAAAACACCATTCTAAACAGACCACCTGGGAAAACACCATTCTAAACAGACCACCTGGGAAAACACCATTCTAAACAGACCACCTGGGAAAACACCATTCTAAACAGCACACCTGGGAAAACACCATTCTAAACAGACCACCTGGGAAAACACCATTCTAAACAGCACACCTGGGAAAACACCATTCTAAACAGCACACCTGGGAAAACACCATTCTAAACAGACCACCTGGGAAAACACCATTCTAAACAGACCACCTGGGAAAACACCATTCTAAACAGACCACCTGGGAAAACACCATTCTAAACAGACCACCTGGGAAAACACCATTCTAAACAGCACACCTGGGAAAACACCATTCTAAACAGAGCACCTGGGAAAACACCATTCTAAACAGCACACCTGGGAAAACACCATTCTAAACAGACCACCTGGGAAAACACCATTCTAAACAGACCACCTGGGAAAACACCATTCTAAACAGCACACCTGGGAACACACCATTCTAAACAGAGCACCTGGGAAAACACCATTCTGAACAGACCACCTGGGAAAACACCATTCTAAACAGACCACCTGGGAAAACACCATTCTAAACAGACCACCTGGGAAAACACCATTCTAAACAGACCACCTGGGAAAACACCATTCTAAACAGCACACCTGGGAAAACACCATTCTAAACAGACCACCTGGGAAAACACCATTCTAAACAGACCACCTGGGAAAACACCATTCTAAACAGCACACCTGGGAAAACACCATTCTAAACAGCACACCTGGGAAAACACCATTCTAAACAGACCACCTGGGAAAACACCATTCTAAACAGACCACCTGGGAAAACACCATTCTAAACAGACCACCTGGGAAAACACCATTCTAAACAGCACACCTGGGAAAACACCATTCTAAACAGACCACCTGGGAAAACACCATTCTAAACAGCACACCTGGGAAAACACCATTCTAAACAGCACACCTGGGAAAACACCATTCTAAACAGACCACCTGGGAAAACACCATTCTAAACAGAGCACCTGGGAAAACACCATTCTAAACAGACCACCTGGGAAAACACCATTCTAAACAGCACACCTGGGAAAACACCATTCTAAACAGAGCACCTGGGAAAACACCATTCTAAACAGAACACCTGGTAGCGGTTCCATATGTGACAGAGATGAAAATCTCTGTTAGAATCTTAGAAAGAGGGGAATCGAAAGATTATATGGGTTGATAGTATGGGTTGATAATATGACTAGGATTGTGCCTTTAGCTACTGGACAACGAAAGGAAGTTGATATGAAAACCAATAGAACAGGAGAGAAATTACATAGTGGTGGGCCTAATAGGACAGGAGAGACATGACATAGTGGTGGGCCTAATAGGACAGGAGAGACATGACATAGTGGTGGGCCTAATAGGACAGGAGAGACATGACATAGTGGTGGGTCTAATAGGACAGGAGAGACATGACATAGTGGTGGGTCCAATAGGACAGGAGAGAAATGACATAGTGGTGGGTCTAATAGGACAGGAGAGACATGACATAGTGGTGGGTCTAATAGGACAGGAGAGACATGACATAGTGGTGGGTCTAATAGGACAGGAGAGACATGACATAGTGGTGGGTCTAATAGGACAGGAGAGAAATGACATAGTGGTGGGTCTAATAGGACAGGAGAGACATGACATAGTGGTGGGTCTAATAGGACAGGAGAGAAATGACATAGTGGTGGGTCTAATAGGACAGGAGAGACATGACATAGTGGTGGGTCTAATAGGACAGGAGAGACATGACATAGTGGTGGGTCTAATAGGACAGGAGAGAAATGACATAGTGGTGGGTCTAATAGGACAGGAGAGACATGACATAGTGGTGAGTCCAATAGAACAGGAGAGACATGACATAGTGGTGGGTCTAATAGGACAGGAGAGACATGACATAGTGGTGGGTCTAAAAGGACAGGAGAGACATGACATAGTGGTGGGTCTAATAGGACAGGAGAGAAATGACATAGTGGTGGGTCTAATAGGACAGGAGAGACATGACATAGTGGTGGGTCTAATAGGACAGGAGAGACATGACATAGTGGTGGGTCTAATAGGACAGGAGAGACATGACATAGTGGTGGGTCTAATAGGACAGGAGAGAAATGACATAGTGGTGGGTCTAATAGGACAGGAGAGACATGACATAGTGGTGGGTCTAAAAGAACAGGAGAGAAATGACATAGTGGTGGGTCCAACAGAACAGGAGAGAAATGACATAGTGGTGGGTCCAATAGAACAGGAGAGACATGACATAGTGGTGAGTCCAATAGAACAGGAGAGAAATTACATAGTGGTGGGTCCAACAGAACAGGAGAGAAATGACATAGTGGTGGGTCCAATAGAACAGGAGAGAAATGACATAGTGGTGGGTCCAATAGGACAGGAGAGACATGACATAGTGGTGGGTCTAATAGAACAGGAGAGACATGACATAGTGGAGGGTCCAATAGGGCAGAAAATGGAAATACACCCTGGCCCAAATTATATAATTACTCCTATCAATACAGAAATAAATAAAATCATTGAAAATACTTCACCCGAAAGCATGACTAAGCCCAGGATTTAAAACTCTGTCATCGTTTAGGTTTTTTTCGCTCTAGGCCTATGCCTATCTGGGAAGCCTGCAATTTGAGCCTCGTGTTTGTCAATAGGGCCTAACTGATTATTGAGTTGTGGCTGTCAAGGGAAAAGCATCTAAAGTATGGGTGGAGAAAATGGGTCTTAGGTATAATTTAAAATGTTGAGACAAGAAGCGGGCTGAGAGGTGTGTTGTGAAGATATAGGCCAGTCTCTCTCCTGAATGGCTCAGATGTCCCAATTCTTGCACATTCATTGTTTCATTGTGTGAATTATTTAATTATTTCATTGTTTGAATTGTTAGCCCTTTTATTTTGACTTAAAAAAAAATCTTCCTCACCAACAACTTGCTGTAGCTAGCAGGATAGAGTTAGCTAGCAGGATAGCGTTAACTTGCAGGAATAGCACTAGCTAGCAGGATAGCTCTCCCCTGCTAGCTAGCTCTATCCTTGCTTTTCCTGAAGATGTATATCTGACATAATAGCTAGCTACCTAGTTGTTGTTGTTCTAGCTAGCTACCTAGTTGTTGTTGTTCTAGCTACCTAGTTGTTGTTGTTCTAGCTAGCTACCTAGTTGTTGTTGTTCTAGCTACCTAGTTGTTGTTGTTCTAGCTAGCTCAGATCTCAGCTTGCGAACTTGCAAAACCAACCAACTGCACACCAGATATACACAGAGCAAACAAACAAGTTTCTAAACTAGTCCACCAACTGACAAGTACATAAACCTATTGCTCTGTTACACAAAGTAACAACCATTAGATACAGACTAGCCAGAAGGCTCTGATGCTAGCTAGCTAGTTAACCAGCCATGTTATTTCAATTGCATAGAGGCTAGCTAGCACCAGCTTTGTAGCAGTAATGCTATGTGGAAACACTCATTTTTAAATCTTCCCTTTATCTTCCTCACCAACAACTTGCTGTAGCTTTCACATTGTGACTATCATTTAGCGAAATCTTCTCCATCCCAGTGTGTTGGTGAAGCACGGCGACAGGACAGAAGCTATTAGCTAATCAGAACGCATTGAGCCTTTTAGCCAATCACAATACAAATCTAACGAGGCTTGCATCGGAATACAAGTGGTGCATAAAATTATGGATGAAAATGAGTGTCCCGTTGCTAATATGTTCGCGTGGGTCGAGGCGGGTTGGGCTCGGCCCCCGTACCTCCTCTGAGTGTGATGGTAATGATATACGGTGATCATGCAGGCTCCCGGGAGGGTTTCCTCACTGCTCCTTCACTGATTCTCACTGCACTTAATGAGGAGAAAGGAGGAAAATCGAGTGTCCTTTTGAATGAATACGGAACGTGTAGCAAATTAAAAAGAGACCGTAGCAGTGGCAGAAGCACCTGCTAGGGAGGGATGGAGGGTTGGTGGGATGGAGAGATGCAGGGATGGAGGGATGGAAGGTATGGAGGAACAAATTGATAGAGGGATGGAAGGTATGGATGATGGGGGGATGGAAAGTATGGAGGGTTGGAGGGACGGAAAGTATAGAGGGATGGAAGGTATGGAGGGATAGAGGGACGGAGGGGTGGAAGGTATGGAGGGATGGAGAGAAGGAGGGATGGAGGAATGGAGGGATAGAGGGTTGGAGGGATAGGGGGATGGAGGTATTAAGAGATGGATGGATAGAGAGATGGAGGGACAGAGAGATGGAGGATTGAAGAGATGGAGAGTGTGTGTGTTTTTCTGTGTTCTGATATGTTATAATTGATCGTCAGTGAGTCTCTCGATCTTTTTAAATGTTCTTTCAACGTTCTGGGCGGGTCTGTTATCAGGCTGAGGAGGTTCCTCTCAACGTTCTGGGCGGGTCTGTTATCAGGCTGAGGAGGTTCCTCTCAATGTTCTGGGCGTGTCTGTTATCAGGAAGAGGAGGTTCCTCTCAACGTTCTGGGCGGGTCTGTTATCAGGCTGAGGAGGTTCCTCTCAACATTCTGGACGTGTCTGTTATCAGGCTGAGGAGGTTCCTCTCAACGTTCTGGGCGTGTCTGTTATCAGGCTGAGGAGGTTCCTCTCAACATTCTGGACGTGTCTGTTATCAGGCTGAGGAGGTTCCTCTCAACATTCTGGATGTGTCTGTTATCAGGCTGAGGAGGTTCCTCTCAACGTTCTGGGCGTGTCTGTTATCAGACATTTTTCATAAAATTTTTCATACATCAGGTATTCAACCCCTTTGTCATGGCAAGCCTAAATAAGTGCAGGAGTAAAAATATGCTCAACAAGTCACATAAATTGCAGGGATTTTTGAATGACTACCTCATCTCTGTACCCCACACATACAATTGTCTGTAAGGCCCCTCAGTCGAGCAGTGAATTTCAAACACAGATTCAACCACAAAGACTAGGGAGGTTTTCCAATGCCTCGCAAAGAAGGGCACCGATTGGTTGTTCTGTCAAAATATCATAAAAAGCAGACAGTGAGCAATGCTGAAGTGAATTTTTATTTAACCTTTATTTAACTAGGCAAGTCAGTTAAGATCACATTCTTATTTACAATGACGGCCTAGTCCAGCCAAACCCTAACCCGGACAAAGCTGGGTCAATTGTGCGCCACCCTAGGGGACTCCCACAGCCTGGAATCGAACCAGGGTCTGTAGTGATGCCTCTAGCACTGAAATGCAGTGCGCCACTTAAGTCATTAATTACACTTTGGATGGTGTATCAATACACCCAGTCACTACAAAGATACAGGTGTCCTTCCTAACTAAGTTGCCGGAGAGGAAGAAAACCACTCAGGGATTTCACCAATGGTGACTTTTTAAAACAGTTACGGAGTTTAATGGCTGTGATGAGAGAAAGCCGAGGATGGATCAACAACATTGTAGTTACTCCACAACTCTAACATAATTGAGTGAAAAGATGGAAGCCTGTACAGAATAAAAATATTCCATAATATGCATCCTGTTTGCAACACGGCACTATACTGCAAAAAATGTGGCAAACAATTCACTTTTTGTCCTGAATACATAGTGTTATGTTGTATTAGATTTGCCCCAAACATATTACAGAGTACAAGTCTCCATATTTTCAAGCATTGTGGTGTCTGCATCATGTTATGAGTATGCTCGTCTTCTACAAGGACTGGGGAGTTTTTCAGGATACAATTAAATGGAATCGAGCTAAGCACAGGCAAAATCCTAGAGGGAAACCTGGTTCAGTCTGCTTTCCAACAGACACTGGGAGATTAATTCACATTTCAGCAGGACAATAACCTAAAATACAAGATCAAATATACACTGGAGTTCCTTACTGTTCCTTACTGACATTCTAGTTTTGTCCCTTTAGGGCACCTGTAACCCCCCTTGCTTACCTACGTTGAAATGCTTGGAATGTTCTTCCTGTGAAACGCATTAAACAATGCCCACTTTTAATTGATACTCCCGTCTCATGTCCTGTCCTTATATTAGTTGTATAAGTAATACAGTGTGTTATACAACACTTACCATGTCGAAAGTGGATGTTCTTGAGTTGCCGAGATACAGTTTTGACTTAAATCTGCTTGAAAATACATGTCAAGACCTGAAAATGGTTGTCTATCAATGATCATCAGTTTGACATAACTTGGAAGAATTTAGAAAAGAATAATGGGCAAATGTTGCATAGTCCAGGTGTGGAAAGCTCTTAGAAACTTAGAGGATTAACCCAGAAAGACTCACAGCTGTAATCGCTGCCAAAGGTGATTCTAACATGTATTGAGTCAGGGGGTGAATACTTATCTAATCAAGATATATTAGTGTTTTATTTTCCATATTTTTTTGTAGAAATGTTTAAATTTTTCTTCCACTTTGAGTCTTTTGTGTAGTTTGTTAACAAAAAATGACAATGAAATCTATTTTAATCCCACTTTGTAATACAACAAGATGTGGAAAAAGTCTAGGCCTGTAACTCACTAGAAAACACCAACAACATGAGCATCAGAGTTCCTGAAAGTACATTTTAGTAACTCTGTGCTGCCTGCCTGTCCCTGAGACGCTCTATCACCCTCAAATTAAAAACTGGACCTCAAAGCCAGTTCTACTGCTTTGTTTCGTTCCTCCCCTCTAATCAGGGACTGATTTAGACCTGGGACACCAGGTGGGTGATTCCTCTCTAATCAGGGACTGATTTAGACCTGGGACACCAGGTGGGTCATTCCCCTCTAATCAGGGACTGATTTAGACCTGGGACACCAGGTGGGTCATTCCCCTCTAATCAGGGACTGATTTAGACCTGGGACACCAGGTGGGTGATTCCCCTCTAATCAGGGACTGATTTAGACCTGGGACACCAGGTGGGTCATTCCCTTCTAATCAGGGACTGATTTAGACCGGGTCATTCTCCTCTAATCAGGGGACTGATTTAGACCTGGGACACCAGGTGGGTGATTCCCCTCTAATCAGGGACTGATTTAGACCTGGGATACCAGGTGGATGATTCCCCCTCTAATCAGGGACTGATTTATACCTGGGGCACCAGGTGGGTGATTCCCCTCTAATCAGGGACTGATTTAGACCTGGGACACCAGCTGGGTGATCCCCCTCTAATCAGGGACTGATTTATACCTGGGATACCAGGTGGGTGATTCCCCTCTAATCAGGGACTGATTTATACCTGGGACACCAGGTGGGTGATCCCCCTTTAATCAGGGACTGATTTAGACCTGGGACACCAGGTGGGTGATTCCCCTCTAATCAGGGACTGATTTAGACCTGGGACACCAGGTGGGTGATTCCCCTCTAATCAGGGACTGATTTAGACCTGGGACACCAGGTGGGTGTTCCCCCTCTAATCAGGGACTGATTTAGACCTGGGACACCAGGTGGGTGATTCCCCTCTAATCATGGATTGATTTAGACCTGGGATACCAGGTGGGCCATTCCCCTCTAATCAGGGACTGATTTATACCTGGGACACCAGGTGGGTGATTCCCCTCTAATCAGGGACTGATTTAGACCTGGGACACCAGGTGGGTGATCCCCCTCTAATCAGGGACTGATTTGGACCTGGGACACCAGTAGTCTGGACTTCGTAGTATAGGATTTGAATACCCCTGTTCTAGTATATTGTGCAGTTCCTTAGTTTATCCAAGTGCCGTATTGGCTTTATATCACATAGTCTATAGAGGATTATCTAAACCTCATCGATATGAAGTAATTACAGTGAGCATTCTGCTTCTGAAGAGAGAGTCCCATGGGATCTAATAGAGACACTCACAGCCTAAAACAACAGTCGTAATATGAATTATGTTATTTATTTAGACCTCTATGTCTAGAGGGTGAGATACATCGTCCAAGCTCCATGATGGTATTTCTTTAGACTATGTCTAGAGGGTGAGATACATCGTCCAAGCTCCATGATGGTATTTCTTTAGACTATATCTAGAGGGTGAGATACATCATCCAAGCTCCATGATGGTATTTCTTTAGACTATATCTAGAGGGTGAGATACATCATCCAAGCTCCATGATGGTATTTCTTTAGACTATATCTAGAGGGTGAGATACATCATCCAAGCTCCATGATGGTATTTCTTTAGACTATATCTAGAGGGTGAGATACATCACCCAAGCTCCATGATGGTATTTCTTTAGACTATATCTAGAGGGTGAGATACATCATCCAAGCTCCATGATGGTATTTCTTTAGACTATATCTAGAGGGTGAGATACATCACCCAAGCTCCATGATGGTATTTCTTTAGACTATATCTAGAGGGTGAGATACATCATCCAAGCTCCATGATGGTATTTCTTTAGACTATATCTAGAGGGTGAGATACATCATCCAAGCTCCATGATGGTATTTCTTTAGACTATATCTAGAGGGTGAGATACATCATCCAAGCTCCATGATGGTATTTCTTTAGACTATATCTAGAGGGTGAGATACATCATCCAAGCTCCATGATGGTATTTCTTTAGACTATATCTAGAGGGTGAGATACATCATCCAAGCTCCATGATGGTATTTCTTTAGACTATATCTAGAGGGTGAGATACATCATCCAAGCTCCATGATGGTATTTCTTTAGACTATATCTAGAGGGTGAGATACATCATCCAAGCTCCATGATGTTTTTTTTACCCCATTTTGTCAGTATAAACATCTGTGCTGCTCTCCCCCTCTATTCTCCCTCCTCTCCTCTCTCCTCTCCTCTTCACCTCCTATTCCTGCTCCTCTTCTCCCCATATCCTTCTCCGGCTCCTCCTATCCTCCTCCTCTCCCCCTCTCCTCCTCCTACTCTTTCTCTCCCCCTCTCCTCCGCCTGATCGTCCTCTCTCCCTCTCCTCCCCCTGCTCCTCCTCTCTCCCTCTCCCCCCCCCCTCTCCCCTTCTCCTCCCCTGCTCCTCCTCTCCTCTTCCTGCTCCTCCAAAACCCAGGAAGGATCTAGATAAAATGCTCAGTTCAAAGTGATGTGACTTACCATGCCTATGGTTTTAGAGTTAATAGGATTATGGGATGAGAATATGATCATTTCACACTGTGTCCTCAGGTCCGTAAGGCTTTAATTCAGTAACCACCACACGTAACTCTATCTTTAAGTGGAGGTGTGATGACGGTAAACATCTGCCGGTCTACACCTGAACAAGGCAGTTACCCCGGTAGGGCGTCATTGTAAAGAATAATTTGTTCTTAACTGACTAGCCTAGTTAAATAAAGGTTAAATAAATACAAATAATATGTATGTGGCTAGATGTCTGATCTGTTGGCTCTCTGACTGTCACCTTCCCTGCTACTTCTGACAGAAACAACATGCAAGGAATAGTGATTAAGACTGCATTTTCACCCTTGACCTCTAATGACATGTCTAGATGTCTGATCTGTTGGCTCTCTGACTTCAACAGAGTTACATTGGTGCCGTGACTTCAACAGAGTTACATTGAAGGGACTGTAGTGGAGCGGGTCAAGAGTTTCAAGTTCCTTGGTGTCCACACCCCCAACAAACTATCATGGTCCAAACACACCCAGATAGTCATGAAGAGGGCACGACAACACCTTTTTCCCATCAGGAGACTGAAAATATTTGGCATGGGTCCTCAGATCCTCAAAAAGTTCTACAGCTGCACCATCGAGAGCATCCTGACCGGTTGCATAACCGCCTGGTGTGGCAACTGCTCGGAATCTGACCGTAAGGCGCTACTGAGGGTAGTGCATACGTCCCAGTAAATCACTGGGGTCAAGCTTCCTGCCATCCAGAACCTATATACTAGGCGGTGTCAGAGGAAAGCCCCAAACAATTGTCAAAGACTCCAGTCAACCATGTCATAGACTGTTTTCTCTGCTACCGCACGGCAAGCGGTACCAGAGCACCAAGTCTAGGACCAAAAGGCTTCTAAACAGCTTCTACCCCCAAGTCATAAGACTCCTGAACAATTAATCAAATGTCTACCCGGACTATTTACATTGACACCCCACCTCCCCCCTCCATTTGTTTTGTACAATGCTGCTACTTGCTGTTTATTATCTATGCATAGTCACTTCACCCCTACCTACATGTACAAATTACCTCGATTAACCCATACACCCACACATTGACTCAGTACCGGTACCCCCTGCATTTAGCCCCGTTATTGTTATTTTATTGTGCTACTTGTTATTATTTTTTACTTTAGATTATTTGGTAAATATTTTCTTAGCTCTTTCTTGAACTGCACTGTTGGTTAAGGGATTGTAAGGAAGCATTTCACTGTAAGGTCTATACCTGTTGTATTCGGCGCAAGTGACAAGTCGTTGTTGATTTGATTTGATTGGTGCTGTGACTTTAATAGATCACAGGGCTGATGTCCATCAGATTTTGTGGAGGTCAAAGGGCATGGATGAAGCCTGAGATCTGAGGACATCATCCCTGTGTGTTTCTCTATTGGTACTGTATCAGAATCTAATATCCATTTTCAAGCACAATGGACAACCTTCTGGTTAACATTTCTTAACAAAGTTGTGTGAATTGCTTTGCACTGATATTGTCAGCTCCTTCGTCAGGGTCGAGCTCTTCCGGGGGAGAACAAATTGCTGTGAGAAGTTACACGGGTCTAGCCCTGGCCATCTCACACATTACATGGATGGGAACAGATGTATTGCTGCTCGGCAGAGAGAGTCGTAGCGTTAAGACAGTCCAGCTGAAGGTTTAATTACTGTGTCAGATGACGAGCCTCCAGGCAGAGGGGAGAAAATAACGAGGCGAATTAACGTCATTTCACTGTTGCTGACAGCTAATTAAGATTAAAATGGCTACCATAGCAAAACAATAAGACGGACAGACAATTACACTCCGCTCTGAACTTGAGATGGGAAGTTCCTAAAGGGTAAATTACACGTCTGGAGTTGACTAGAAAAGTTTTACTCTGAGGAATGTTTTGTTTGTGCGTGTGGGTCATTTCAGGACTACTGGGACAGTATTCATGAAATCTCTCAGAGTAGGAGTGCTAATATAATATATATATATATACAGTGGGGAGAACAAGTATTTGATACACTGCCGATTTTGCAGGTTTTCCTACTTACAAAGCATGTAGAGGTCTGTAATTTTTATCATAGGTACACTTCAACAGTGAGAGAATCTAAAACAAAAATCCAGAAAATCACATTGTATGATTTTTATGTAATTAATTTGCATTTTATTGCATGACATAAGTATTTGATCACCTACCAACCAGTAAGAATTCCGGCTCTCACAGACCTGTTAGTTTTTCTTTAAGAAGCCCTCCTGTTCTCCACTCATTACCTGTATTAAAAACATCCTAAAGATTGATTCTTTACATCGTTTGACATTTTTCTACGAACTGTAATATAACTTTTTGAACTTTTCGCCGGAACTTTCGCCTGGACTTGCCCACGCCTCGTGAGTTTGGATTTGTTTACCAAACGCGCTAACAAAAGGAGATATTTGGACATAAATGATGGACTTTATCGAACAAAACAAACATTTATTGTGGAACTGGGAATCCTGGGAGTGCATTCTGATGAAGATCATCAAAGGTAAGTGAATATTTATAACGCTATTTCTGACTTTTACTGACTCCACAACATGGCGGGTATCTGCATTGCTTGTTTTTGTGTCTGAGCGCCGTACTCGGATTATTGCAAGGTTTGCTTTTTCCGTAAAGCTTTTTTGAAATCTGACACAGCGGTTGCATTAAGGAGAAGTATATCTATAATCCTGTGCATAATACTTGTATCTTTTATCAAAGTTTATTTTGAGTTTTTCTGGAAATTAATGTGGCTCTCTGAAAATTCGCCGGATGTTTTTGAGGCACAACATTACTGACCATAAAGCGCCAATGTAAACTGAGATTTTTGGATATGAAAATGAACTTTATCGAACAAAACATACATGTATTGTGTGACATGAAGTCCCATGAGTGTCATCTGATGAAGATCATGAAAGGTTAGTGATTAATTTTATCTCTATTTCTGCTTTTTGTGACTCCTTTCTATGGCTGGAAAATGGCTGTGTGTGTTTTTGTGACTAGGCTCTGACCTAACATAATCAGATGCTGTGCTTTCGCTGTAAAGCCTTATTGAAATCGGACATGATGGCTAGATTGACAAGAAGTTAAGCTTTAATTTGGTGTATTGCACTTGTGAATGTATGAAAGTTACATATTTAAAAAATATATTTTAGAATTTCGCGCTCTGCCTTTTCAGCGGAATGCTGTCAAAGCCATAAGAAGTTTTAAGATGCAATCTGTGAATACCAGTCGTTCGTTGGGCTGTCCAGTTTGTGTAATGAAAGATTTCAGATCAATACTGATTCAATATTTCAGATGTGAGGGTTTATTTGATTCAGATTTGGTCATGTTTAAGGTATCCTTGACGATGCATCGAGCTGTGTCCTTGGGAACAACTGTGTGCTGTGGATACTAAGGAAGGTTATCGTCAAGGGTATATGTGGCAGTTTTTTAAATCATCCTGTTGTCCACTAAGCCTGTGAATGTCAGTCATCCACTGTGTGAATGTCAGTCATCCACAGTGTGAATGTCAGTCATCCACAGTGTGAATATCAGTCATCCACTGTGTGAATGTCAGTCATCCACTGTGTGAATGTCAGTCATCCACTGTGTGAATATCAGTCATCCACTGTGTGAATGTCAGTCATCCACAGTGTGAATGTCAGTCATCCACAGTGTGAATGTCAGTCATCCACAGTGTGAATGTCAGTCATCCACAGTGTGAATATCAGTCATCCACAGTGTGAATGTCAGTCATCCACAGTGTGAATGTCAGTCATCCACTGTGTGAATGTCAGTCATCCACAGTGTGAATATCAGTCATCCACAGTGTGAATGTCAGTCATCCACAGTGTGAATGTCAGTCATCCACAGTGTGAATATCAGTCATCCACAGTGTAAATGTCAGTCATCCACTGTGTATGTCTATTTTTGCAGTAATTCTGTGTTTTGTAACGGGTGTTACTGCAGAAAGTTGTCATATTGAAGTTCAGGCCATATGGGTGACTGTAACCCAGTACCCATAGTCAGTCCATTTATCCAGTACCCCTGTATATCTTTCTAAAGGCAGGTAATTAATGCTATTCATTGAGATGTAATCTGGGTCAGACACATCTTCCTCCTCCCCGCCTCTCTCTTATCTGTTCTAATGCTGGCTGCTGAGTGCTGGTTTCTGGCTGCTGGTTGCTGGTTGCTGGCTGCTGGTTTCTGGCTGCTGGTTGCTGGTTTCTAGCTGCTGGTTGCTGGTTTCTGGCTGCTGGTTTCTGGCTGCTGGTTGCTGGCTGCTGGTTTCTGGCTGCTGGTTGCTGGTTTCTGGCTGCTGGTTTCTGGCTGCTGGTTGCTGGCTGCTGGTTTCTGGCTGCTGGTTTCTGGCTGTTGGCTGCTGGTTTCTGGCTGTTGGTTGCTGGCTGCTGAGTGCTGGTTTCTGGCTGCTGGCTGCTGGTTTCTGGCTGTTGGTTGCTGGCTGCTGAGTGCTGGTTTCTGGCTGCTGGCTGCTTTGTGCAGGATGCTGGTTGCTGGCTGCTGGTTGCTGGCTGCTGGTTTCTGGCTGCTGGCTGCTGGCTGCTGGTTGCTGGCTGCTGGTTGCTGGCTGCTGGTTGCTGGCTGCTGGTTGCTGGTTGCTAGCTGCTGAGTGCTGGTTGCTGGCTGCTGGTTGCTGGTTGCTGGCTGCTGGCTGCTGGTTGCTGGCTGCTGGTTGCTGGCTGCTGGTTGCTGGCTGCTGGTTGCTGGTTGCTGGCTGCTGAGTGCTGGTTGCTGGCTGCTGGCTGCTTTGTGCAGGATGCTGGTTGCTGGCTGCTGGTTGCTGGCTGCTGGTTGCTGGCTGCTGGTTGCTGGCTGCTGGTTGCAGGATGCTGGTTGCTGGTTGCTGGCTGCTGACTGCTGGCTGCTTTGTGCAGGATGCTGGTTGCTGGCTGCTGGTTGCTGGCTGCTGGTTGCTGGTTGCTGGCTGCTGGTTGCTGGCTGCTGGCTGCTGGTTGCTGGCTGCTGGTTGCTGGTTGCTAGCTGCAGGATGCTGGTTGCTGGTTGCTGGCTGCTGACTGCTGGTTGCTGGCTGCTGGTTGCTGGCTGCTGGTTGCTGTATGCTGGTTGCTGGTTGCTGGCTGCTGACTGCTGGTTGCTGGCTGCTGGTTGCTGGTTGCTGGCTGCTGACTGCTGGTTGCTGGCTGCTGGTTGCTGGCTGCTGGATGCTGGCTGCTGGTTGCTGGTTGCTGGCTGCTGACTGCTGGTTGCTGGCTGCTGGGCTACTGAATGGGAGCCTGTGTGGTGTGTGAGTGGAGGCTGAAAGCATTGAGCCATGCCTGGGCCTCTCTCACCCCTCCCTTTCCTCTCTCTCTCCCCTCTTCTCTGTCGCTCTCTCTCTCTCCTTTCTCTTTCCTCTATCCCTCTCACCTATCTCTCTCTCCTCCCTCTTTCCTCTCTCTTTCCTCGCTCTCCTCTCACTTTGTCTCCTCCCTCTTTCCCCTCTCCTCTCACTCTTTCCTCTCTCCTCTCTCTCTCTTTCCTCTCTCCTCTCTCTCTCTCCTCTCTCTTTCCCCTCTCCTCTCCTCTCACTCTCTCCTCTCTCTTTCCTCTCTCTCCTCTCACTCTCTCCTCTCTCTTTCCCCTCTCCTCTCACTCTCTCTCCTCTCTCTCTCCTCTCTCGCTCTCTCCTCTTTCTTTCCCCTCTCCTCTCCTCTCACTCTCTCTCCTCTCTCTTTCCTCTCTCCTCTCTCTCTCTCTCCTCTCTCTTTCCCCTCTCCTCTCCTCTCACTCTCTCCTCTCTCTTTCCTCTCTCTCCTCTCACTCTCTCCTCTCTCTTTCCCCTCTCCTCTCACTCTGTCTCCTCTCTCTTTCCTCTCTCTCCTCTCTCTCCTCTTTCTTTCCCCTCTCCTCTCACTCTGTCTCCTCTCTCTTTCCTCTCTCTCCTCTCTCTCCTCTCTCTTTCCCCTCTCCTCACACTCTTCTCCTCTCTCTTTTCTCTCTCTCCTCTCTCCTCTCTCGTTTATCTTTGTCTTTGGGTGTCTGGCCTGATGCTTTGTATCTGTTCCCAGCACTAGCTGTCTGTCTGTCTGTCTGTCTGTCTGTCTGTCTGTCTGTCTGTCTGTCTGTCTGTCTGTCTGTCTGTCTGTCTGTCTGTCTGTCTGTCTGTCTGTCTGTCTGTCTGTCTGTCTGTCTGTCTGTCTGTCTGTCTCCCACTCCCTGCCCTACCCTGCCTTGTGGCTAGAGAGAGAGAGAGAGAGAGAGAGAGAGAGAGAGAGAGAGAGAGAGAGAGAGAGAGAGAGAGAGAGAGAGAGAGAGAGAGAGAGAGAGACCTTTCAAACCAAGACGATTTTCCAACAATTTATCCTGACAACTTTTTCCCGCCTTTTCTTAACATCTGAAAAGTGTTGCTAGTATCGACACTTTTTTTCTGCGAACCGACCTCGTCTAGATTGCGGTAAAGTTCTGCCTACGGCTAAGTATGAAATGTTGCCGTAGTGCTGAGGCGTTATTGGTATGCACTACGCTCTGGATGGTTGCTAGGCAGCGCCCCTTACAACTAGGCTGTTACCATCATAGAATTATGAATCAGAATACTAGAATGGACATGATGGTCCAAAGGTCAGACATTTTTGGTCGGGGACTAGTATTGTGTAAAACAATGAATGTAAGGAATGTATCTGCACTGTATGTTAGCTAGCCAGCCAGTGTTAGAGAAAGGATTCCATATATTTTTTTTATTAACTGCCAACTTAATATAGTAACGTTCCTTTGACACAATGCAGTCGATCCACAGTCATACACTGGCTGAAATCACTTGATGATTGGGACTTAGACAAGTTGGAAATGCAACAACTACTGATATTTTATCATGTAATAACACTCACAGCTTTCCAAGAAAACAACATCTGATACAAGTATGGTCTGTTTACATATATGGTCTGTTTACAAATATGGTCTGTTTACATATATGGTCTGTTTACATATATGGTCTGTTTACATATATTTTAGAGGATATTTATACAGAAAATGTGTATAAAACACATATGAACTCTATTTAAAAATATATGACAATATTTTAGGATGAATATAATTCCATTACACAATTTCTGATACATTGCATCACTCATTATCTAGACCTACTCCTGACCAGTCACTCATTAGTCTAGACCTACTCCTGACCAGTAACTCATTAGTCTAGACCTACTCCTGACCAGTCACTCATTAGTCTAGACCTACTCCTGACTAGTCACTCATTAGTCTAGACCTACTCCTGACCAGTAACTCATTAGTCTAGACCTACTCCTGACCAGTCACTCATTAGTCTAGACCTACTCCTGACCAGTCACTCATTAGTCTAGACCTACTCCTGACCAGTCACTCATTAGTCTAGACCTACTCCTGACCAGTCACTCATTAGTCTAGACCTACTCCTGACCAGTCACTCATTAGTCTAGACCTACTCCTGACCAGTCACTAATTAGTCTAGACCTACTCCTGACCAGTCACTCATTAGTCTAGACTTACTCCTGACCAGTCACTAATTAGTCTAGACCTACTCCTGACCAGTCACTCATTAGTCTAGACCTACTCCTGACCAGTCACTCATTAGTCTAGACCTACTCCTGACCAGTAACTCATTAGTCTAGACCTACTCCTGACCAGTCACTCATTAGTCTAGACCTACTCCTGACCAGTCACTCATTAGTCTAGATCTACTCCTGACCAGTCACTCATTATCTACACCTACTCCTGACCAGTCACTAATTAGTCTAGACCTATTCCTGACCAGTCACTCATTAGTCTAAACCTACTCCTGACCAGTCACTCATTAGTCTAGACCTACTCCTGACCAGTCACTAGTTAGTCTAGACCTACTCCTGACCAGTCACTCATTAGTCTAGATCTACTGCTGACCAGTCACTCATTAGTCTAGACCTACTCCTGACCAGTCACTCATTAGTCTAGACCTACTCCTGACCAGTCACTAATTAGTCTAGATCTACTCCTGACCAGTCACTCATTATCTACACCTACTCCCTGACCAGTCACTAATTAGTCTAGACCTATTCCTGACCAGTCACTCATTAGTCTAGACCTACTCCTGACCAGTCACTCATTAGTCTAGACCTACTCCTGACCAGTCACTAGTTAGTCTAGACCTACTCCTGACCAGTCACTCATTAGGCTAGATCTACTGCTGACCAGTCACTCATTAGTCTAGACCTACTCCTGACCAGTCACTCATTAGTCTAGACCTACTCCTGACCAGTCACTAATTAGTCTAGACCTACTCCTGACCAGTCACTAATTAGTCTAGATCTACTCCTGACCAGTCACTCATTAGTCTAGACCTACTCCTGACCAGTCACTCATTATCTAGACCTACTCCTGACCAGTCACTCATTAGTCTAGACTTACTCCCTGACCAGTCACTATTTAGTCTAGACCTACTCCTGACCAGTCACTCATTAGTCTAGACCTACTCCTGACCAGTCACTCATTAGTCTAGACCTACTCCTGACCAGTAACTCATTAGTCTAGACCTACTCCTGACCAGTCACTCATTAGTCTAGACCTACTCCTGACCAGTCACTCATTAGTCTAGACCTACTCCTGACCAGTAACTCATTAGTCTAGACCTACTCCTGACCAGTCACTCATTAGTCTAGACCTACTCCTGACCAGTCACTAATTAGTCTAGACCCACTCCTGACCAATCACTCATTAGTCTAGACCTACTCCTGACCAGTCACTAATTAGTCTAGACCTACTACTAACCAGTAACTCATTAGTCTAGATCTACTCCTGACCAGTCACTCATTAGTCTAGACCTACTCCTGACCAGTCACTCATTAGTCTAGAAATACTCCTGACCAGTCACTCATTATCTACACCTACTCCTGACCAGTCACTAATTAGTCTAGACCTATTCCTGACCAGTCACTCATTAGTCTAGACCTACTCCTGACCAGTCATTCATTAGTCTAGACCTACTCCTGACCAGTCACTAGTTAGTCTAGACCTACTCCTGACCAGTCACTCATTAGTCTAGATCTACTGCTGACCAGTCACTCATTAGTCTAGACCTACTCCTGACCAGTCACTCATTAGTCTAGACCTACTCCTGACCAGTCACTCATTAGTCTAGATCTACTCCTGACCAGTCACTAATTAGTCTAGACCTATTCCTGACCAGTCACTAATTAGTCTAGACCTATTCCTGACCAGTCACTCATTAGTCTAGACCTACTCCTGACCAGTCACTCATTAGTCTAGACCTACTCCTGACCAGTCACTAGTTAGTCTAGACCTACTCCTGACCAGTCACTCATTAGTCTAGATCTACTGCTTACCAGTCACTCATTAGTCTAGACCTACTCCTGACCAGTCACTCATTAGTCTAGACCTACTCCTGACCAGTCACTAATTAGTCTAGACCTACTCCTAACCAGTCACTAATTAGTCTAGATCTACTCCTGACCAGTCACTCATTAGTCTAGACCTACTCCTGACCAGTCACTCATTATCTAGACCTACTCCTGACCAGTCACTCATTAGTCTAGACCTACTCCTGACCAGTCACTCATTAGTCTAGACTTACTCCTGACCAGTCACTAATTAGTCTAGACCTACTCCTGACCAGTCACTCATTAGTCTAGACCTACTCCTGACCAGTCACTCATTAGTCTAGACCTACTCCTGACCAGTAACTCATTAGTTTAGACCTACTCCTGACCAGTCACTCATTAGTCTAGACCTATTCCTGACCAGTCACGCATTAGTCTAGACCTACTCCTGACCAGTCACTCATTAGTCTAGACCTACTCCTGACCAGTCACTAATTAGTCTAGACCTATTCCTGACCAGTCACTCATTAGTCTAGACCTACTCCTGACCAGTCACTCATTAGTCTAGACCTACTCCTGACCAGTCACTAGTTAGTCTAGACCTACTCCTGACCAGTCACTCATTAGTCTAGATCTACTGCTGACCAGTCACTCATTAGTCTAGACCTACTCCTGACCAGTCACTCATTAGTCTAGACCTACTCCTGACCAGTCACTAATTAGTCTAGACCTACTCCTGACCAGTCACTCATTAGTCTAGATCTACTCCTGACCAGTCACTCATTAGTCTAGACCTACTCCTGACCAGTCACTCATTATCTAGACCTACTCCTGACCAGTCACTCATTAGTCTAGACCTACTCCTGACCAGTCACTCATTAGTCTAGACTTACTCCTGACCAGTCACTAATTAGTCTAGACCTACTCCTGACCAGTCACTCATTAGTCTAGACCTACTCCTGACCAGTCACTCATTAGTCTAGACCTACTCCTGACCAGTAACTCATTAGTCTAGACCTACTCCTGACCAGTCACTCATTAGTCTAGACCTACTCCTGACCAGTCACTCATTAGTCTAGACCTACTCCTGACCAGTCACTCATTAGTCTAGACCTACCCCTGACCAGTCACTCATTAGTCTAGACCTACTCCTGACCAGTCACTAATTAGTCTAGACCCACTCCTGACCAGTCACTCATTAGTCTAGACCTACTCCTGACCAGTCACTAATTAGTCTAGACCTACTACTAACCAGTAACTCATTAGTCTAGATCTACTCCTGACCAGTCACTCATTAGTCTAGACCTACTCCTGACCAGTCACTCATTAGTCTAGATCTACTCCTGACCAGTCACTCATTATCTACACCTACTCCTGACCAGTCACTCATTAGTCTAGACCTACTCTTGACCAGTCACTCATTAGTCTAGACCTACTCCTGACCAGTCACTCATTAGTCTAGACCTACTCCTGACCAATCACTCCTAAACTGGCCCAGTTCTACTACCACTCCTGAACTGGCCCAGTTCTACTACCACTCCTGAACTGGCTCAGGTCTACTACCACTCCTGAACTGGCCCAGTTCTACTACCACTCCTGAACTGGGCCAGTTCAGGAGTTCTGGGTCAGTTCTACTACCACTCCTAAACTGGCCGAGTTCTACTACCACTCATAAACTGGCCCAGTTCTACTACCACTCCTAAACTGGCCCAGTTCTACTACCACTCCTAAACTGGCCCAGTTCTACTACCACTCCTAAACTGGCCCAGGTCTACTACCACTCCTAAACTGGCCCAGTTCTACTACCACTCCTAAACTGGCCCCGTTCTACTACCACTCCTAAACTGGCCCAGTTCTACTACCACTCCTAAACTGGCCCAGGTCTACTACCACTCCTAAACTAGCCCAGGTCTACTACCACTCCTAAACTGGCCCAGGTCTACTACCACTCCTAAACTGGCCCAGGTCTACTACCACTCCTAAACTGGCCCAGGTCTACTACCACTCCTAAACTGGCCCAGTTCTACTACCACTCCTAAACTGGCCCAGTTCTACTACCACTCCTAAACTGGCGCAGGTCTACTACCACTCCTAAACTGGCCCAGGTCTACTACCACTCCTAAACTGGCCCAGTTCTACTACCACTCCTAAACTGGCCCAGGTCTACTACCACTCCTAAACTGGCCCAGTTCTACTACCACTCCTAAACTGGCCCAGGTCTACTACCACTCCTAAACTGGCCCAGTTCTACTACCACTCCTGAACTGGCCCAGGTCTACTACCACTCCTGAACTGGCCCAGTTCTACTACCACTCCTAAACTGTCCCAGTTCTACTACCACTCCTAAACTGGCCCAGTTCTACTACCACTCCTAAACTGGTCCAGTTCTACTACCACTCCTGAACTGGCCCAGTTCTACTACCACTCCTAAACTTGCCCAGGTCTACTACCACTCCTAAACTGGCCCAGTTCTACTACCACTCCTAAACTGGCCCAGTTCTACTACCACTCCTATACTGGCCCAGTTCTACTACCACTCCTAAACTGGCCCAGTTCTACTACCACTCCTAAACTGGCCCAGGTCTACTACCACTCCTAAACTGGCCCAGGTCTACTACCACTCCTAAACTGGCCCAGGTCTACTACCACTCCTAAACTGGCCCAGTTCTACTACCACTCCTAAACTGGCCCAGTTCTACTACCACTCCTAAACTGGCCCAGTTCTACTACCACTCCTAAACTGGCCCAGTTCTACTACTACCCTTAAAATTGAAATGTGCCGGCAGAAGCATGAGAGGAATAAAAGGCATATCCAGAATAATGTAAAAATTTATGATTTGGTATTTTTTTAAACATTGGCAGATTTTTTGCAGTCCACATATCGTAAAGTCTGTTTGGAGAGGGAGATGGAGAGAGAGAGAGAGTGAACGAACCCAGACTATATCGAATAAACTGAAAATACAGACATTGTCATTCTACAAGAAACATGGTTTAGAGGACACGGACCCACTGTTTGCCCTCTAGGTTACAGAGCGCTGGTAATCCCAATCACCAAACTATCAGGTGTGAAACAGGAAGGGGACTCATGGGGTATGCTAATTTGATATAGAGCAGACCTAACCCACTCTATTAAATTAGTCAAAACAGGAACATTTGGGCCATAAATCTGGCTAGAAAGTAATAAGGAAAATGTCCTCATGTGTGCTTCCTATATCCCCCCACTATAATCCCCCATACTTTAATGAAGACAGCTTCTCCATCCTGGAAGGGGAGATCAACCATTTCCAGGCCAAGGGACATGTACTAGTCTGTGGTGACCTAAATGCCAGAACTGGACAAGAACCTGACACCCTCAGCACACAGGGGGACAAACACCTACCTGGAGGTGACAGTATTCCCTCCCCCATATGCCCCCCCAGACACAACTATGACAACATACCCAACAAAAATGGGTCACAATTCCTGCAGCTCTGTCACAAGCTGGGTCTGTACCTAGTCAATGGTAGGCTTTGAGGAGACTTCTATGGTAGGTACACCTACAGTTCAACCCTTAGTAATAGTACTAGCTTACTTTATCAATGACGTCAACCCAGAGTCTCTCAGTGTTCACAGTCAGCCCACTGACACCCCTATCAGACCACAGCAAAATCACAGTCTACCTGAACAGAGCCATACTCAACCCAGAGTCTCTCAGTGTTCACAGTCAGCCCACTGACACCCCTATCAGACCACAGCAAAATCACAGTCTACCTGAACAGAGTAATACTCAATCATGAGGCATCAAAGCCAAAGGAACTGAATAACATTAAGAAATGCTACCAAAAAATAATTAGGCAACAACAAATTCATTCCCTTTTAGACAACTTCCTGGACAAAACGTTTCACTGTAATAGTGAAGGTGTAAACTTGGCAGTAGAAAACCTAAACAATATATTTGACCTCTCAGCTTCCCTATCAAATCTAAAAAATATCAAGCAGACAACCTAAGAAAATTATCAACACACAAATGGTTTGATGAAGAATGCAAAAACCTAAGAAAGAAATTGAGAAACATATCCAACCAAAAACATAGAGACCCAGAAAACCTGAGTCTACGCCTTCACGATGGTGAATCACTAAAACAATACAGAAATACACTACGGAAAAAGAAGGAACAGCACGTCAGAAATCAGCTCAATGTAATTGAAGAATCCATAGAATCTAACCACTTCTGGGAACATTGGAAAACACTAAACAAACAACTACCCAAAGAATTATCTATCCAAACAGAGATTTATGGGTAAACCACTTCTCCATCTTTTTGGCCCTATAACAAAGAACAAACAGCAAAAACATATACATGATAAAAATACAAAACTATTAAAGACTACCAGAACCCACTGGATTCTCCTATTACATTGAATGAACTACAGGACAAAATACAAACCCTCCAACCCAAAAAGGCCTGTGGTACAGAACAAATGTCAAATTTGCTTATTACCAAATTACCGTACGGCAGACCACGTATGCACCCTGCACACCCTAATTGACAAACGAACAAACCAAAACAAAGGCACAATCTTTTCATGCTTTGTTGGTTTCAATTTTTTGGGGGGGGGGCATGAGGGTCTGCATTAGACATTATAAAATCCATGTACACAAACAACAAGTGTGCAGTTAAAATTGGCAAGAAACACACATTTCTTTCCACCATGGGGTGAGATGGGGATGCAGGTTAAGCCCCACCCTCTTCAACATACAATACCATTCAAAAGTTTGGTGTCACTTAGAAATGTCCCTGTTTTTTAAAGAAAAGCTAATTTTTTGTTCATTAAAATAATATCAAATTGATCAGAAATACAGTGTAGACATTGTTAATGTTGTAAATGACTATTGTAGCTGGAAACTGCAATCTAATGGAATTGTCCCGCTCTGACCTGAGAGATCCTTTTAATTCTCTATTTGGTTAGGTCGGGGTGTGACTAGGGTGGGCAATCTATGTTTTCTATTTCTTTGTTGGCCGGGTATGGTTCCCAATCAGAGGCAGCTGTCTATCGTTGTCTCTGATTGGGGATCATATTTAGGCAGCCTTTTTTCCACCTGTTGTGTGTGGGATCTTATTTCTGTGTAGTTGCCTGTAAGCACTGCTTGAACTTCACGTTCGTTTATAATTTTTTTGTGAGTTTCATAGACATGTGGAACTCTACGCACGCTGCGCCTTGGTCAATTTCTTTAGACGATCGTGACAGGAATATCTAATATCTAATGGAATAATAACTATTGCACATCGTTACAACACTGTTTAAATACATGATATGACATTTGAAATGTTTTTATTATTTTGGAACTTTTGTGAGTGTAATGTTTACTGTTCATTTTTATTGTTTATTTAACTTTAATTTATTATCTATTTCACTTGCTTTGGCAATGTAAACATATGTTTCCCATGCCACTAAAGCACTTAAATTGAAATTGAATTGAGAGAACGAGAGCAACCAAAACATGAAGAGATATCTATCGAATGTTTTTGGCTTCATAAAAATATCAAACAGCAAAAACATCTACAGTACCAGTCAACAGTTTGGACACACCTACTCATTCCAGGGTTTTTCTTCATTTTTTAATTATTTTCTACATTGTAGAATAATAATGAAAACGTTAAAACTATGAAATAACACACATGGAATCATGTAGTAACCAAAAAAAGTGTTAAACAAATCAAAATAAAACAAATCAAAATATATTTTATTGTTTGAGATTCTTCAAAGTAGCCACCCTTTGCCTTGATGACAGCGCTGCACACTCTGTTAGCGAGGACCTTGGCAAACACACATTTTTTGATGTTATCACAGGTACAGCGAAATGCTTGTGTTTCTAGCTCCAAAAGTGAAGTATTACCTAGCAATAAAAAACAATATAATCCTTTAAAGGGAATGGAAACTGTTACGCACGCCTCTGAGAAGAGGGAACGCAACTCCCTGCTACAACTCAACTCTCTGAAGTGCAAGAGGTATGGACTGTAGGTGCAAGTAAGGATGACACAAAAGCAGAATTTACCGTTTACTAGGATTTATTTTCTTACACGGTAATATGGGGAAAAGGGGCTGGACGGAACCAAAGCAAAGAAAGTAAATATCAAAGTTCCCCCTCTCCTATCTGACCTGCCTGCCCACTTAACTTACCTAACTTAGCACCGCCTGGTGCCCTAACCAAAATACAGGGGGTGGTCCGCCCAGGTCTTACCTAGTGTGCCTAGACAGTAAATATACTACGGGTATATGTAAACAGAACACAGAAACTGGGGAACGTAACAGAAACACATTAGGGAGTCTAAACAAAGAGATGCATTCAATACACTAATCTTAAACATGTGCATTTAACATAAAAAACATCTCTATATTTAGTATATATATATTTTTTTTAACAAGTTTTATTTGAGCTACGGTCAACGCCATTTCAAATTGCCATAGTAACAACTGCCGCCAGTGCATCACTGGCAGGAATCAGCAAATTGTCTACGGTATTAAGTTTTCACACGGAGAGAGTGAATCGAAGAGAGTGAAGATGGCAACAACAAGTAGTTATTCTAACAGGAACTGTATAGCGCCAGGCTGTATGAAATCCCCTGGTAAACTTCCATCGGCAGCCCAAGGAACCACAACTTTTGAAGAAGTGGCTCCTAAAAAGGAAGGAGTTGTCAGCTCAATCTAGCATAATCTGCAGACAGCACTTCGTGGAGGAAGTCTTCGCGACAAAGGACACTGTCGACAAGACCGGTAGCTTGTTAACGCCAACTGATATATGTGGGTTCATTTTTCTTAACAAAAACGTTTGTTTGTTTTCAGGATGACATCTTCATCCCTGAAAAGGTTTTCATCCAGGAGGAGACTGTGCAGGAGGAGGCAGACTGTGCAGGAGGAGGCAGACTGTGCAGGAGGAGGCAGACTGTGCAGGAGGAGGCAGACTGTGCAATAGGAGGCAGACTGTGCAGGAGGCGGAGGAGGTACATGAAAATCCATGTTATTTCTAAGGCTATTGTTTATTTTAAGACACAATCTGTTATCCCTGATTCTTGAATATACCTAAAGCCTAAAATATGCCTTAATTGTTTTCTACCAACAGGAAAGAACGGTTAGTTAGTATAGCATGCCAAACTGACCCCTGTGTGCCAGAGTGTTCCTGTGCTGTGGTGGAGAGGAGAACCACCGGGACCCTCACTAAAGAGGTCCACCAGTACCATCACTAAAGAAGTCCACCAGGACCCTCACTAAAGAGGTCACCGGGACCCTCACTAAAGAAGTCCACCGGGACCCTCACTAAAGAGGTCCACCAGTACCATCACTAAAGAGGTCCACCAGGACCCTCACTAAAGAGGTCACCGGGACCCTCACTAAAGAAGTCCACCGGGACCCTCACTAAAGAGGTCCACCAGTACCATCACTAAAGAGGTCCACCAGTACCATCACTAAAGAAGTCCACCGGGACCCTCACTAAAGAGTTCCACCGGGACCATCACTAAAGAAGTCCACCAGTACCATCACTAAAGAAGTCCACCGGGACCCTCACTAAAGAGTTCCACCGGGACCATCACTAAAGAGATTCACCGGGACCATCACTAAAGAGGTCCACCGGGACCCTCACTAAAGAGGTCCACCAGTACCATCACTAAAGAGATTCACCGGGACCATCACTAAAGAGGTCCACCGGGACCATCACTAAAGAGATTCACCGGGACCATCACTAAAGAGGTCCACCGGGACCATCACTAAAGAAGTCCACCGGGACCATCACTAAAGAGATTCACCGGGACCCTCACTAAAGAGGTCACCGGGACCATCACTAAAGAGGTCACCGGGACCATCACTAAAGAGATTCACCGGGACCATCACTAAAGAAGTCCACCGGGACCATCACTAAAGAAGTCCACCAGTACCATCACTAAAGAAGTCCACCGGGACCCTCACTAAAGAGGTCACCGGGACCATCACTAAAGAGGTCACCGGGACCATCACTAAAGAGATTCACCGGGACCCTCACTAAAGAGGTCCACCGGTACCATCACTAAAGAGGTCCACCGGTACCATCACTAAAGAGGTCCACCGGGACCATCACTAAAGAAGTCCACCGGGACCCTCACTAAAGAGGTCACCGGGACCATCACTAAAGAGATTCACCGGGACCCTCACTAAAGAGTTCCACCAGGACCAGTGAAGAGATCAGTGAAGACCAGAACTACACCACAGATGGAGCTGACGGAGAGAGAGATCAGTGAAGACCAGAACTACACCACAGATGGAGCTGACGGAGAGAGAGATCAGTGAAGACCACAACTACACCACAGATGGAGCTGACGGAGAGAGAGATCAGTGAAGACCAGAACTACACCACAGATGGAGCTGACGGAGAGAGAGATCAGTGAAGACCAGAACTACACCACAGATGGAGCTGACGGAGAGAGAGATCAGTGAAGACCACAACTACACCACAGATGGAGCTGACGGAGAGAGAGATCAGTGAAGACCACAACTACACCACAGATGGAGCTGATGGAGAGAGAGATCAGTGAAGACCACAACTACATCACAGATGGAGCTGACGGAGAGAGAGATCAGTGAAGACCAGAACTACACCACAGATGGAGCTAACGGAGAGAGAGATCAGTGAAGACCAGAACTCGCTGTATAAACCTGAGACCTCAGAATCACAATCATCACAGTTCGAGACAAGATATACTATTGAATAGTGTGTGCAATTTCCAAAATACATAGTCTTTGATAGCTAGCTGAAGGAGTTGTTCAATGTCTGCCATGAGCCAGGATGTTGAGCAGGTCTCATCAGTTCATCCCTGAAAACAAATGGTTTTGCCATCACCATGGAGACAGAAGGTGTTATGGGCAACATGTGGAAGTGGGAGCCCCAGACCAGAGGGGGAAGGTTGTTAGCAGGGAATCTGTTGGTTCCATCAGCGGCCTTCTTTACTGGCAGCTCCCTCTCCATATTTGTGGAAACATGTCACCTCCTAAGTCTGGTGTCCATGTCTCTGTGACAGTTCCCAAACCAACAGCACCTCTACATTGTGCCAGAGGTTAACTACATGTGGACCCAGCACACAGAGGCCATTCTGGCTACAGTTGGTGACAGTCCACTGATTATGTCCGGAGACGCACGGTGTGATTGGCCAGGCCATTGTGCCTCCTTTGGCTCACCATCCTGGACTCTGCTTCCCACCTGATCCTCCCCCAGGAGACTGTTCTTCCTTTGGCTCCCCCAGGAGACTGTGCATGTGACCTAAGTGAAGAACAGCTACTGGTTGGAGACGAGGGGATAAGAGAGATGCCTGCAACACATTGAGGTAAGCTATAGCCTAACCTATATTTTGTAACTAGCCTAAGGGTTGTAAGTGTGTATTTGGTGGATGTATGAGGAGGACATAGGTACCTTTAGTAATAATGCTTGTATTATTAACCTAACAGGTCCATGGATGCAGTAATGAAAGCCTGGCCACTGACAGGCATCCAAGTGTGAGGGTGCACTTGAGGGACTCCCCTGCTGATATCTGGCATGAATATGACCTGTGGCACATTGCCAAAGGTGTGAGGTAACAGCTGAGGGTCATCGGGAAGCCAGAGGTACTGTCATATATTGTATAGTAAAATCAGAACTATATGATTATGAGGATTCAAGTCAGTGACTCAGGGGACTCACGTATTCCCTGTGTCTCAGGTACTGTCATGGTTGACAGTTGTGGTGCTGTGCTGCTGGTGGGAGTGTCCAGGTGCTATAAGAAATTAACACCAGTGGATCACCACAATTCACCACATCACAAATTACCACCAGTGACTCACTGGAGACAGACTCAACTGCTTTGAGCACCACCCATTCACACCTGAAGAAGAGAGAACACGACCCTGGATGAACACATCGTAGCCAGCTTTCGAGGCAGTGAGGAAAATAGTCTTCAAACCGGGATTGTTGAAGGATCTCGAAAATAAAACAAAACGTATAAACTATTTCTGTACATATACTGCAACATTTTGAGTAAATTAATAAGCACATTTTTCAAAACCTTATTTTAGTTTTTTTGTGCATTCCTATGTGAATAACTAAAACCAATTAATTTGATAAAATCAGTAACAGTATATTTGTAGTAACCTACTAATTAAAATCTATTTACATTCATTATATATTTCCTTTTGTAGGTGAAGAAGTGTGTTCAGACAGGTGAACTCGAGAGTGTGCCCTGTACACTAAAAACATGCCCTGTACACAAAAAAACGTGCCCTGTACACTAAAAACGTGCCCAAGAGGAACAAGTTTGGCCAGCAGGGGATTGGCCAGCAGGGATCGGCCAGCAGGGGATCGGCCAGCAGGGGATCGGCCAGAAGGGGTTCGGCCCGCAGGGGATCGGCCAGCAGGGGATTGGCCAGCAGGAGATGGGCCAGCAGGGGATGGGCCAGCAGGGGTTCGGCCAGCAGGGGATGGGCCAGCAGGGGATGGGCCAGCAGGGGATGGGCCAGCAGGGGTTCGGCCAGCAGGGGATGGGTCAGCAGGGGTTCGGCCAGCAGGGGATGGGCCAGCAGGGGTTCGACCAGCAGGGGTACGGCCAGCAGGGGATGGGCCAGCAGGCGATGGGCCAGCAGGGGATGGGCCAGCAGGGGATGGGCCAGCAGGGGATGGGCCAGCAGGGGATGGGCCAGCAGGGGATGGGCCAGCAGGGGTTCGGCCAGCAGGGGATGGGCCAGCAGGGGTTCGGCCAGCAGGGGATGGGCCAGCAGGGGATGGGCCAGCAGGGGATGGGCCAGCAGGGGTTCGGCCAGCAGGGGATGGGCCAGCAGGGGATGGGCCAGCAGGGGTTCGGCCAGCAGGGGATGGGTCAGCAGGGGTTCGGCCAGCAGGGGATGGGCCAGCAGGGGATGGGCCAGCAGGGGATGGGCCAGCAGGGGTTCGGCCAGCAGGGGATGGGCCAGCAGGGGTTCGGCCAGCAGGGGATGGGCCAGCAGGGGATGGGCCAGCAGGGGATGGGCCAGCAGGGGATGGGCCAGCAGGGGATGGGCCAGCAGGGGTTCGGCCAGCAGGGGATGGGCCAGCAGGGGATGGGCCAGCAGGGGTTCGGCCAGCAGGGGATGGGCCAGCAGGGGTTCGGCCAGCAGGGGATGGGCCAGCAGGGGATGGGCCAGCAGGGGATGGGCCAGCAGGGGTTCGACCAGCAGGGGATGGGCCAGCAGGGGATGGGCCAGCAGGGGATGGGCCAGCAGGGGTTCGACCAGCAGGGGTACGGCCAGCAGGGGTACGGCCAGCAGGGGATGGGCCAGCAGGGGTTCGGCCAGCAGGGGATGGGTCAGCAGGGGTTCGGCCAGCAGGGGATGGGCCAGCAGGGGATGGGCCAGCAGGGGTTCGGCCAGCAGGGGATGGGTCAGCAGGGGTTCGGCCAGCAGGGGATGGGCCAGCAGGGGTACGGCCAGCAGGGGATGGGTCAGCAGGGGTACGGCCAGCAGGGGATGGGCCAGCAGGGGTTCGGCCAGCAGGGGATGGGTCAGCAGGGGTTCGGCCAGCAGGGGATGGGCCAGCAGGGGATGGGCCAGCAGGGGTTCGACCAGCAGGGGTACGGCCAGCAGGGGTACGGCCAGCAGGGGTTCGGCCAGCAGGGGTTCGACCAGCAGGGGTACGGCCAGCAGGGGATGGTCGCAAGACTCCAAGTGGCTGCCCTGGACCACAGCTTTTTGTTGGACAGACAGCAGGCTACAACAAAGGAGGGAGTGCTCCGTTTCAAGCAAGACTTCTCCAAGGCTGCCAGGAGTTCTCCAAGAAGGCGCAACAGCGCCTCTTCAACCTCAGGAGGCTGAAGAAATTTGGCTTGTCACCAAAAACCCTGACAAACTTTTACAGATGCACAATCGAGAGCATCCTGTCGGGCTATATCACAGCCTGGTACGGCAACTGCACCACTGTCAACCGCAAGGCTCTCCAGAGGGTAGTGCGGTCTGCACAACTCATAACCGTGGGCAACTATCTGCCCTCCATGACACCTACAGGAACCGATGTCACAGGGAGGCCAAAAAGATCATCAAGGACAACAACCACCCGAGCCACTGCCTGTTCACACCGCTACCATCCAGAAGGCGAGGTCAGTACAGGTGTATCAAAGCTGGGACCGAGAGACTGAAAAACAGCTTCTATCTCAAGGCCATCAGACTGTTAAACAGCCATCACTAACTCAGAGAGGCTGCTGCCTACATTGAGACCCAATCACTGGCCACTTTAACAAATGGATCACTAGTCACATTAAACAATGCCACTTTAAATAATGCCACTTTAATAATGTTTACACATCTTACTTTACTCATATCAAATCATTTGATTTGATTTGATTTATAGAGAGCGATTACATACAATGATTTGTGTAACTTCTATCTGGCTCTAGGACTATCCCAGCAGACTCTCCTGAGTGACCAAAGAGAGATAGTGCCCGTCACTTTGGAGGAGTGGGCTGGTGTTACAAAAATGGAGAAGGAGCATCGAATCTCTCACTCCCTCTTTCACGGACCTGCTGTCTCGACCTCTGAATGCTCAGCTATGAAAAGTCAACTGACATTTGCTCCTGAGGTGTTGAACTGTTGCCCCCTCTATAATCACTGTGGTAATTATTTTGATGTAAAAAGGGCTTTTGTAAAATACATTTGATTGATTGATTATTTGCTGTACTGGATGCTGTGTATTCACTAACTGTCTGAGTGATGGAACATGTGTATAGTATCTGTAACACATTTTGGTGTGTATTTAACATGCATCTTAACTTCTTAAAGTGGTAATCAGCAGTAAAACAATACCAAGGTTCTCCCTGGTCCATATTTGGTAAAAAGCTGAGGGATGTAACCATTCTCACATGTATAGACAATAGATGCAAGATCCAATCATGATATCAAAGTTATAGTTTTAGAATATTTGAATTTGTTTACATTTTGAATTTGTTTACAAACATTGGAGTAAAATAAGCTTATATTTTGGGTTCTGATTGGGTACGACAGTTGAACTAAGCTCATGACGCATTTATACGTTAGATTTTTCAAGAATCAATGGTTACATATCATTAATTTATAAGTGCAAAAATGGATGTAGCAAATGATGATTGCCCCTTTAAAACCTCTTAAGGATCGGACACTTCAAAAATTTTTTTTGCCCAAACGACATACCCAAATCTAACTGCCTGTAGCTCAGGACCTGAAGCAAGGATATGCATATTATTGATACCATTTGAAAGGAAACACTTTGATGTTTGTGGAAATGTGAAATTAATGTAGGAGAATATAACACTATAGATCTGTTTAAAGATAATACAAACAAAAAAGCATGCATTTTCTGTTATGCAAGAGAAAGACCATAATATAATATTGCAGTTTTTGGTGCAATTAGATTTTGGCCACTAGATGGCAGCCGCATGTGTGCAAAGTTTCAGATTGATGAGATTTCATTCATCATGATGCTGTCTGCGATTCGAACTCCGGTCGTAAAATTCAAAAGGTGAACGTGTTACCATCGTGCCGAACAGCGCTTGTGATAAACATTGTTATTGGTTATTGATTTTATATAAAGGCAAGTCAGGCAAGTCAGTTAAGAACAAACTGTTATCATCCTTCTTCTTCCAAAAGGCAAAAGGCCTCCTGCAGGGGAAGGGGGCTGGGATTACAAACAAAATATATATATATTGAAATATATGTCAGAGTCGTGTGTGTAGGTGGCAGGGAAGTCAGGCGCAGGAGATTTACACTTAAGGTAATGGAGTTGTTTAATAACAATAAATAAAACATAACTCCAAAACTATAATAACAATAAAACAAAATGGGTACGAGGACCCGTCGCGCACCAATACAAACAACACGAAACTGAACATCAAACAATCTCTGACAAAGACATGAGGGGAAACAGACGGTTAAATACACAACAGGTAATGAATGGGATTGAAACCAGGTGTGTAGGAAGACAAGACAAAACCAATGGAAAATGAAAAATGGATCAATGATGGCTAGAAGACCGGTGACGTCGACCGCCAAGCACCGCCCGAACAAGGAGAGGCTTCGACTTCGGGAGAAGTCGTGACAATATAGGACAAAATACACATCACGACAAGAGAGACAACACTACATAAAGAGAGACCTAAGACAATAACATAGCAAGGCAGCAACACATGACAACAGAGCATGGTAGCAACACAACATGGTAGCAGCACAAAACATGGTCCAAACATTATTGGGCACAGTCAACAGCACAAAGGGCAAGAAGGTAGAGACAACAATACATCACGTGAAGCAGCCACAACTGTCAGTAAGAGTGTCCATGATTGAGTCTTTGAATGAAGAGATTGAGATAAAACTGTCCAGTTTGAGTGTTTGTTGCAGCTCGTTCCAGTCGCTAGCTGCAGCGAATTGAAAAGAGGAGCGACCCAGGGATGTGTGTGCTTTGGGGTACCCGCAGAACGGGTGTTCTATGTGGAGGATGAGGGCTGTAGCAGATGTCTCAGATAGGGGGAGTGAGGCCTAAGAGGGTTTTATAAATAAGCATAATCCAGTGGGTCTCGCGACGGGTATACAGAGATGACCAGTTTACAGAGGAGTATAGAGTGCAGTATGTGTCCTATAAGGAGCATTGGTTGCAAATCTAATGGCCAATTGATAAAGCAAATTTAGCCAACCGAGAGCACCCTTGCCTGCCAATCTATAAATGATGTCTCCATAATCTAGCATGGATAGGATGGTCATCTGAATCAGGGTTAGTTTGGCAGCTGGGGTGAAAGAGGAGTGATTACAATAGAGGAAACCAAGTCTAGATTTAACTTTAGCCTGCAGCTTTGATATGTGCTGAGAAATGGACAGTGTACCATCTAGCCATACTCCCAAGTACTTGTATGAGGTGACTACCTCAAGCTCTAAACCCTCAGAGGTAGTAATCACACCGGTGGGGAGAGGGGCATTCCTCTTCCCAAATCACATTACCTTTGTTTTGGAGGTGTTCAGAACAAGGTTAAGGGCAGAGAAAGCTTGTTGGACACTAAGAAAGCTTTGTTGTAGAGCATTTAACACAACATCTGGGGAGGGGCCAGCTGAGTATAAGACTGTATCATCTGCATATAAATGAATGAGAGAGCTTCCTACTGCCTGAGCTATGTTGTTGATGTAAATTGAGAAGAGAGTGGGGCCTAGGATTGAGCCTTGGGGTACTCTCTTGGTGACAGGCAGTGGCTGAGACAGCAGATTTTCTGACTTTATACACTGCACTCTTTGAGAGAGGTAGTTAGCAAACCTGGCCAAAAACCCCTCAGAGACACAAATACTCCTTAGCCGGCCCAGAAAAATAGAATGGTCTACCGTATTAAAAGATTTGTCAATAAAAACAGCAGCACAATATTGCTTAGAATCAAGGGCAACGTTGACATCATTGAGGACCTTTAAGGGTGCAGTGACACGTCCATAACCTGAGCGGAAACCAGATTGCATACCAGAGAGAATACTATAGACATCAAGAAAGTCAGTCAGTTTATTATTGACAAGTTTTTCCAACACTTTGATAAACAGGGCAAAATATAAATATGCCTATAACAGTTAGGATCAGCTTGATCTCCCCCTTTAAATAAAGGATGAACAGTGGCTGTCTTCCAAGCAATGGGAACCTCCCCAGAGAGGAGAGACAGGTTAAAAAGGTCAGAATTAGGCTTGGTGATGATAGGAGCAGCAACCTTAAAGAAGAAAGGGTCTAAACCATTTGACTCATGGTTTTTGGGGTCAAGTTTAAGGAGCTCCTTTAGCACCTCGGACTCAGTGACTGCCTGCAGGGAGACACTTTGTAGCGTGGCAGGGGGAAAAGAGGAGAAGCATCGGGGATAGTCGCATTAGAAGGGGTGGGTGATGAGGAAATGTTGGACGGGCAAGGAGGCATGGCTGAGTCAAATAGGAATCCTGACTTAATGAAGAGGTGTTTAAAGAGCTCAGCCATGTGCTTCTTGTCAGTAACAACCACATCATCAACATTAAGGGACACGGGCAGCTGGGAGGAGGAGGGTTTATTCTCCAGGTCTTTAACCGTTTTCCAGAACATCTTGGGGTTAGACCCACAGAGAGATCTGCTCCTTAAAGTAACTAACTAACTTTGGCCTTCCGAATAGCCTGAGTGCACTTAGTTTTAATTTGCCAGAACGAGAGCCAGTCAGCCTGAGTATGCGTATGCAAAGCCTTTCGCCAAATGGAATTCTTGAGGTGGAGTAACTCTGCCAGATCACGGTCGAACCAGTGGCTAAACCTGTTTTTAATTCTCACTATCTTTATGGGAGTGTGTTTGTTAACAATACCACTGAAAATATATAAAAAAACAAGGTCCAAGCTGATTCTATACCAATTTACAGAGGCCATGTCATGAAGGAAGGCTTGCTCATTAAAGTGTTTTATCAAGCGTCTATGACAAAATCAGGACAGGTTGTTTCACTGAGCAGCCATTACGAACACGGGCTGTAAAACAGTGATCACTAAGGTCATTACAGAAAACACCAGACTGAAACCTATCAGGATTATTTGTGAGGATAACATCGAAGAGAGTAGCCTTTTCTGGGTTTTTGGAGTCATACTTTATGGGATTGGTCAGGTGGTTAAAGCATGTCCCAGTTTAGGTCACCTATCAGGACAAATTCAGACTTAGTGTAAGGGACCAGGAGCGAGCTTAGAGCAGGTAGGATACAGGCCGGTGCTGATGGAAAACGATAGCACCTGGCAACAGTCAATAAAGAGCTGTTAGAAAGTTTAATTCTTAAAACCAGCTTTTAAAATTATTTGGGGACAGACTTGGTTGAGAGCTCTGCAGTGTTGATTTATGACATTTGAATGTGCATCAGATGGCAACAAGATCATATTGTACAGCAATTTCATCAGGTAACATGAATACAAAGACGGCGAGAGGTGGTTAGAATAGGATGGGAGGCCAAGAGTCTGTGTAACCAATAGAGAGTCAGAGTCCCGAGTGGGGGAACAAACATAATCTGTCCCACCGTTGAGGTCAACAAAGCACGCAGGAGTCATGAGGCAAATACCAAAATATCAAATTGCACAAGACAATATATACAGTGTATATATTAAGTTCAGAGCCCCAACAGTGTGTGTGTGCTGGAGGCGAGATAAATCTCAGGAGAGAAGGGGGAGTGTGGTGGGGGTACCTGTACCTGACAGGTCAGATGGTGAACAGATGGAATCCAAGCAGCAGTGCAGCAGGCAACGGGAGTAGGTGTCTCACTCACTTGGCAGAAGCTTCTATTTCTGAAGGGAGATTTATTGTAGTCTTTGAACCGCAGGAGGGGTTTTCAAGGCCTCTGGATTTGAGTGGGGTAGCCTGCTATTCGTTGGGCCCAAAGGCATCAACATATTTTACTTCACACCCAGCATAAGAAACTGCCTTTTTTTGTGAGTTTTTTAGAATCATAGTCTCACACCTCACGTAGCCTAGCCCATAGGCCTATATGTTTTGATAAAGATTGTATCACATTTAAATAACTTCTTAAAATTAAGAACATTAATCCGCTTTACAAGGGGTGTGTAGCCTAACTGGCGGGTAGCGGCAGGTAGCCTAGTGGTTAGAGCTTTGGACTAGTAACCAAAAGGTTAGATTGAATCCCCAAGCTGACAAGGTAAAAATCTGTTGTTCTGCCCCTGAACAAGGAAGTTAACCCACTGTTCATAGGCTGTCATTGAAAATTTACTTGCCTAACTGACTTTACCTTAAGTAAAGGTAAAAAAAATTATATATATATATATATATATATATATATATATATATATATATATATATATATATATATATATACTGTATATACATATAAGCAGCATGTGCGTTTCATGTTTGGGAAAGATAATTTTCACCATAAAAATGCACCTTTATAAAAAAAGCATTAATTGCATTTGCGGTCACTTTTGATAATGGTGTTTTTCCGCTAATTGAAACATTTGTGCTTATAACTGCTGTGTGTTCATTGCTGCTCTTATAACTGTTGTACTATGAGAGATCGTAGATTGACATAGACTAGTGCTTTTGCTGTTTGTTAGGCCTACTCATCTTGTAGGCTGATGAAAAGTAAATGTGGACAGTTATTCCAATATCTTCAATATGCACCTCGGAATTGGATAAGGACCGTGCGCAGTTGCGTCCCTGATGTGTCTGTCTTCACTTGTAGCCTTTGAGAAAAACCCGGTCACGTGACATAGAGCCATGGGAGTGACAGGCGCTTCGGATTGCCCAGCACACTCAGGGAGAAGGACACAACTCAGCACTCAGCAGACTCCGGGCCGCAAAAGGCATGGATTTATTTAGGGTGCATTACTGCCACAAAGGGGATGCCGCCGTGAAATTCGAGACATTATCAAGTTCTTGTCAATTTGTGAATGAGAGACTGATGAAGTGTGTACAGCCTGCACAAAAAAAACAAAGCAGAGTTCATGACTTTCAAGCAACTGTTTTCAAATCATCATTAGAGTCACATCATGCAGCCTTACAATGTATTAAAAATCTAAGGATATAGCCCAACGTTTGTATCACAACTAAAGTTACATTAATAACTCTAAATTAAGCATGTAGGAATACCTAATTTCTTTGTTAACCGCTCAACACAGAATAGCTGCATGTGAACACTCCCTCAAAAAACCTTTCTATTTTACTTTGTTCATTTGTATTCTTCATACTGTCACGGAATTTATAAGCAAATCTAGTGTAGCCCACAACCATATGGCTGATCAGGACCTAACATAATGTCAACTCATAGTATGCTATTCTGTTCTTCTGAAATAGACTACATTTACTTCATATCATCTTTCTTTATACGTGTCTAAAATAAATAATAGATTTATTAGACGTTTTTTTAATGGCCTGTAGGCTGTGTGGAAGCCCGAGTCCTAGCCACAGCCCTAGTGATGACTGTTTAACAGTCTGATGGTCTGGACACAGAAGCTGTAAGCTAACTGGCTCTTCCTCCCACACCCTCCCTCCTCCCGGAGAGATCTCCCTGTAAGCTAGCTGGCTCTTCCTCCCACATCCTCCCTCCTCCGGGGGAGGTCTCCCTGAAAGCTAGCTGGCTCTTCCTCCCTCCTCCGGGGGAGGTCTCCCTGTAAGTTAGCTGGCTCTTCCTCCCACACCCTCCCTCCTCCCGGGGAGGTCTCCCTGTAAGCTAGCTGGCTCTTCCTCCCACATCCTCCCTCCGGGGGAGGTCTCCCTGAAAGCTAGCTGGCTCTTCCTCCCACATCCTCCCTCCGGGGAAGGTCTCCCTGTAAGCTAGCTGGCTCTTCCTCCCACATCCTCCCTCCGGGGGAGGTCTCCCTGTAAGCTAGCTGGCTCTT
Organism: Salvelinus namaycush; assembly: GCF_016432855.1. Taxonomy (NCBI): domain Eukaryota; kingdom Metazoa; phylum Chordata; class Actinopteri; order Salmoniformes; family Salmonidae; genus Salvelinus; species Salvelinus namaycush. The sequence continues at coordinate 34,134,890 of NC_052339.1, read as the reverse complement.
CCTCCCACCCTCCGGGGGAGGTCTCCCTGTAAGCTCGCTGGCTCTTCCTCCCTCCTCTGGGGGAGGTCTCCCTG